>NC_048567.1:65354183-65654183 GCF_013265735.2 Oncorhynchus mykiss
TCACCGCTTGGTATGGCAACTGCTTGGCATCCGACGGCAAGGCGTTACAGAGGGTAGTGTGTACAGTCAAGTGCATCACTGGGGTCAAGCTCCCTGCCATCCAGGACCTCTATACCAGGCAGTGTCAGAGGAAAGCCCTAAAAATAGTCGAAGACTCAAGTCATAGAGTGTTCTGTCTACCACCGAACAGCAAGCGGTACCGGTGTACCAAGTCTGGAATCAACAGAACCCTGAACAGCTTCTATCCCCAAGCCATAAAAACTGATAAATAGTTAGTCCGGGTAGCTATTGGTTAACTATTTAACTATCTGCATTGACCCTTTTTACACCAACTCTTTTGACTCATCACATAAGCTGCTGGTACTGTTTATTATCTGTTCTCTTGCCTAGTCACTTCCTCCCTACCTATATGTACATATCTACCTGAATGACTTCATACCCCTGCACATCAACTCAGTACTGGTACCCCGTGTATATAACCAAGTTATCATTACTCAGTGTGTATTTATTCCTCACTGTGTATTTATTTCTGGTCTTATTATTTTTCCATTTTTTTTCTCTCTGCATTAATGGGAAGGGCCCATAAGTAAGCATTTCATTGTTTAACTACACCTGTTCTTTACGAAGCATGTGACAAATACATTTGATTTGACAGTGTTTCCAAAAACAAAACAAAGAAACTAGGGAAACACTGAGTGAACTGCAGTCGGTAAGGAAACGTATCTGAACCAGGAAAAGATACTTTGAATATTTCCCAGCAGCATTTCCCTGTAACTCTCTAAAACACCTTATTTTGTTCTCCGCCACAGTATTACATGATGATTTGAATCGATACACTGTAATGATTAAACCTGTGTAATACCATCTACCTATATCCCAAGTGCCCACTGAGCAGGCCTAGCTTCCCCTCAAAGAGAGACAGTGTTGTCTATACTGGTGTGTCGGATGGAATGTGACTCCTGTATTTGGCTAAAAGACCACACTTCCTGGCTCGCGTGGTGTGTTTGTGAGCGTGTGTAAAGCGGGACTAAGACCATATGACTGATGAGATGGTTAACCACACTGTAAGGAATTCAACTGTCATGTGGCTTCTCCCATTGTCTCTCCCATACCACATCATCCTACACTTTCCATTACAGGAAAGCTCTGAAAGCCAACCTTTCTTGGAAGGGGATGGGCAAATCTGGTGAAGAGTTGGGCAAACCTCCTTGGTGTCTTAAGTGTCGCCTGTCTTTTGTTATAGACTATTGAGATGCACCATCAGGGCCTCTGTCATTTTTTTTAATTAGGAAAAATAACACACTACCGTTCAAAAGTTTGGGGTCACTTAGAAATGTCCTTGTTTTCCATGAAAACATACATGAAATTACTTCCAAAATGAATAGGAAATACAGTCAAGATGTTAACAAGGTTATATATAATAATTTTAAATTGAAACAATAATTGTGTCCTTCAAACTTTGCTTTCGTCAAAGAATCCTCCATTTGCAGCAATTGCAGCCTTGCAGACCTTTGGCATTCTAGTTGTCAATTTGTTGAGGTAATCTGAAGAGATTTCACCCCATGCTTCCTGAAGCACCTCCCACAAGTTGGATTGATGGGCAGTTCTTATGTACCATACGGTCAAGCTTCTCCCACAACAGCTCAATAGTGTTGAGATCCGGTGACTGTGCTGGCCACTCCATTATAGACAGAATACCAGCTGACTGCTTCTTCCCTAAATAGTTATTGCATAGTTTGGAGCTGTGCTTTGGGCCATTATCCTGTTGTAGGAGGAAATTGGCTCCAATTAAGTGCCATTATCATGGTCCATACACACCAACACAGTTGTGAAGAAGGCACGACAACACCTCTTCCCCCTCAGGAGACTGAAAAGATTCGGAATGGGCCCCTCTGATCCTCAAAAAGTTCTACAGCTGCACCTTTAAGAGCATCTTGACTAGCTGCATCACCGCTTGGTATGGCAACTGCTTGGCATCCGACGGCAAGGCGTTACAGAGGGTAGTGTGTACGATCGAGTGCATCACTGGGGCCAAGCTCCCTGCCATCCAGGCAGGGAGTTTGGAGCTGTGCTTTGGGCCATTATCCTGTTGTAGGAGGAAATTGTCTCCAATTAAGCGCCATCCACAGGGTATGGCATGGCGTTACAAAATGGAGTGATAGCCTTCCTTCTTCAAGATCCCTTTTACCCTGTACAAATCTCCCACTTTACCACCACCAAAGCACCCCCAGACCATTACAATGCCTCCACCATGATTGACAGATCGTTTTTCTGCTAACAGATCCCTCTGTACGTATTAAATTATAGTTTTAATCCTGGCTCGGAGTTAATGTGAGTAAATGTGTAGCAGCTAATTGTATTGCTAATAGGCTATGTGTTTGTAGATCGACTGAGGTGAATGAAGCTACAGCAACAAATGTGATAATGGCTAGGGTCATTTTTGCTTGTTTTTGCTGTTCTCCAAATGGCATTTTAGAGTTTTTAAATTGAATAGAAATGCAGTAAATTAGATGTTACTTTCTTAAACCCCCCACCCCAAAAGAATCCCTGGCTACGGCCCTGTGCACCCTAGGTAAATGTTATTGCTATTTTTCTCATAGATGATACTCATTCCAGTCATTCTAAAGTACCTGGACGAAGAAGGCTCCCTCTAGTGCCTGGCAGAGGTCATTGTGGCTGCTCAGTAGGGCTAGCTGCTCTGAGGCACTTCGATCCCCCCTCAGCATGCACTCTTCCTGCAGATCTTCAAGCTGTTTCCTAGGCCAGCAGAGAGGGGGAGAAGGGGTTAACAAACATACACGCAAGCAAGTGTGCACACATACACACATAAATCCCAAAAGCTTTTTCAATAACCCATAACTACACAGAAAACTCAGTGACCTGTGGAATATGAAGTGCCACCTTAGTACATAATGAATATACTGTGAGACTGAATGTTGACAGCTTGGTTTTCCAGCCAATATCAAATGCAACGGTGCATTCCCTATGCTATGGTTTCTCGGGCTTTGAATAGTGATCAATGAACAGGCATCTGTTTTTCAAAGTGAATTAAATGAATACCTTTTTATGTAAATAATATATCTTCCCGGTAGCTCTATGGTGAGGCCTGTGGTATGAGGAACTAAATGTGTGTTGTTTCAGTGGTGTGTGAAAGCTTGTTGAAAGCAAGACACAGGTAACCTTCAAAATAAAGAAAACACTTGAATTAATGAGACACAAAATATATTGTTAGCAGGTGCTTACACACAGGTGTGGTTTCTGAGTTAATTAAACAATTAACATCCCATCATGCATAGGTTCATGTATAAAATGGCCAGTTGCCCATTATTTTGGCTACCATGACTAGAAGAAGAGATCTCAGTAGCTAGGTTTCCATCCAGTTGGCGAAAGATTTACATGTAAACTGCAGGACCACACAACATGTCATTGCATGACTCCAAGTTTACTTCGATATAATGGTTATTATATTAATATTTGCGCATAAAAGCGCTTCCACCAACATTTGTCACATAATATATTTTACTGAGACAAAAAGATCCCACCTTGTCTAGCATATTTTGTTTTGTGGACATTTGGAAAGTTTACCAACAAATGTTCTGTTTTAATTATGTCATTACATTTTTTATATCTGACATGTACTTTACATTGGATGGAAACCTGGTTAGTGACTTAGAAATAGAGGTCTCAAAGGAGCATATGGGGTTTAAGGGGGTGTGTGTCTCTCTGTGTCTCAGTCACCAAGTCTTAACCCAATTGAAGACTTATGGGAGATTCTGGAGTAGTGTCTGAGACCATTAACAAAACACCAAATCGTGGAATTTCTTGTTGAAGAATGGTGTTGCATCCCTCCAATAGAGTTCCAGACACTTGTAGAATCTATGCCAAGGCACATTGAAGCTGTTCTGGTGGCTTGTGGTGGCCCAAAACCCTATTAAGATATTTAAAGTAGAATTGACATCATTTTAACTTCTTTTCAGGTATGAAACAAACAGACAATCATAATATCAATCAAAAATATCAAATTCCCACTTTATGCTACAATAACAACTTTAAATTAGATTTTAAAAATAGGTTCTATTTGACTCAACATTCCATGACATACAGTAAGGCATTGTTGGCAGAATAGATGGATGCAGTTCAATGCATGATTCACATAATTTGCCAATAAACTTCTTGGTAGGCCAAAACTATTTTGCTATCAGGTTGTAAATTACAGCTGGCCTGGTACATTGTTTGCTGCCTCCATTTGAGATGCACTGTTTCAATATTTGGGACAAAAACTGACAAATGTAACTAAGGCTGGGAATGTCAATACAATCAAACTAGCAAGGACAATGATCACAAGTCAAGTGGCTAATAGGCTAGCGTATCTATTTATGTAGCAATCTAAAAACATTGAGCCTAGCGTTAACTAGATAGCTGTTAGGAGGATGTCATGTCATTGGAGGAGTGGGTGAGTGACTGTATTTCCCCCTCCTCGCAGCATATAGTTTTTCCGTGGCTACACAGATAGAACAATGAGAGATATTCCACCAGGTGTATAAATGTGAAGCATCCACTTGGCGTTTCCAATCACTACCAAATATGTTAGCGAGAGAAAGCCCAGTGGCCGGCAGTGGGAGAAGATGAAACGAGATGGATTTTGGCCGAAATTCTGCACATTTTCTCAGTGAAGAAACATTTGATCTCAATACAGTTTTCTGTAACCAAAACTAGAATCTGTTATGAACAGAGTCGACAAAGTTTTGTAGACTTTACCCTTTGCCAAATTAAATTGCATTGTTTAGAAGGAGTGCAAAGGTGAACTGAGTTATTGCACATGTACAATTCACAGAGTAGGGATTCCCTGGTGGAAATATGCAAATGTTTGCTAGAAATAGGATCTTGCTAGCTTGAGCTTGGCTCTGCCCACTTCCTTGCTAGTTCTGCCCACTATGACTAATTTGTTCCCATTGGAAACGACAGGTTGTGGTCTATCTTGGGTTAGTTATAAAAATCTTTGCTACACAGCTAGAGATGTAGGTGTCATTTGGTTAGCTAGCAAGAAATGTGAATTGCTTTGTTAGCTATCTCCAGATAACATGTAAACAGCCTAGCCAGCTCTGCTAGGCCGAGTAAAATGGTCAGAGTGAGGTGTTCTCTCATTTGTGTCTGGAAGTAGCTAGCTAATAAGCTAGCCAATTTTAGCATGTTAGCTTGGGTGCTTGGTTGGGATAAGCATGCATTGGCAGGCAAACTGTAGAAGGACGAGTAGGCCCCATCGTTTATAAGTGCAATTTTGACGGCCAACTAGCTGAAAAAGTTTTAGAGGGTTTATCTAATATTCCCTCGTTAGATTTGAGCTAATATCGCTCTAGTTAGCGTTAGTTGTTGATCTTGTTGTTTATGTGCATAACTGAGGGAGAGAGAGCCTACCTGTTCATGGTTGTTTGATCAATAGGACTGTTCCCAAATGTAAGAGGACTCCCGTGGTGTTTACATATTTGCAGAAATCCATTCAGGTGCATTTTGTGACTTTTGGTGAATGCTTTCTAATGATCTAAAGTCGCACTGTTGTTACTGCCTGTAAACACTCAGTCCAGTTCAAAGTGAATGATGGCTGCCCGATACGCAAATAAGTAGGATTTGAGTCACTTCAAACTGCAAATGTGAACAAGGCTTTAATAGTGGTGTTTCCTTCATTTTGGCAGTTACCTGTAAAAAATAAAAGATCAAGAATGCCCCCTACAGTCCAATAAGGTTGATTTATTTTAACCAATGTGCAGTTGAGCAAATCTCATTATACATTTCAAAACAGCATGGTATATAGAGACAGGTTTCCAAACACTCTCCTCTGGGACCACCAGATGTTTGACATATGTTTTGGGAAGTACTGGTATAGAGACTTGAAGCAAATAAGACATACAATGTCCCAGTTAGGCTATACGGTAGCAAATAGCTATTTATTCAACTAGCAGGTTGTTTGGGATATTTTTAGAGGCCAACCTCAAAGTGTTTGTATGATGCTGGATGTGAAACCCTTCTAAATGAATCATAACAGGAGATATCTGGACTAGGCTAGTAGTCCTCTCCCTACAAAATGGGGTGTTAACCCCAATGTCATGGCTAAATTCCCAACCTGGCCCCGTTCCATCATGGCCACTTAATCATGCCCCTCATTCCTAATTGGCATATATCACTCCTCACCTCTACACCTAATAGCTGATGTGCGGTGCGCATTCTGGCAGAAAAATGGTCGCCGTATTGGTGGTGGATGAAGTGTGTTTCCCCCTTACTATGTAAAGCGCTTTGAGTACCTCAGTTGGTAGAAATAATATTATCCAATCCACGATTCATTATTATTACAAATGTCACTAAGAACCTTTTCCCATCTTCCAGAGCCTTGAGCTCAAAATACACTGGGTTAAAGTTCAATTCTTTACATGTAATAGAAACACCACAGGGGAGAGGACCATGTTCACCTAAAGCGGTGCGTCACCTAATGTTCAACTAATCATAATTTGTCCATTTTTTCAACAATGTACACTATGGTTGTTGATGGGTTTGTAAAGTTAAAAGGATTCACTGATCATGCTGTTTTGGTGTGTCTTCGGTGTGAGTGCAAAAGAAGACTGAGGGGTATTTTGGTCATGCATATTATGTATGAGTCATGAGATATTTTTGGTAATGTTTTGCCTTGTTTTCCAGGACTCACCTGACCTCCTGGATGGCCCTGGCAGCATGGCCTGGCTGGTTGTCATAGATCTTCACTCTGTAGCCCCCACTTATAAACACCATGGCCCAGGAGCGCCCAATCAGCCCACTGAAATACACACAGAACAACAGAGCCAACATTTATCAATCAATCAATCTTTTCTGTCCCCAGAGGGAAATTTGGTTTGCCCCGGAATGGCTGCATGCGTTTTATGAGACATTAAATCCCTAATGACCAAATAGACCAGTTGTTAGAGCATGGCGCTTGCAACACCAGGGTGGTGGGTTTGATTCCCTCTGGGGCCACCCATGTAAATTGCTTTGGATAAAAGCACCTGCTAAATTGTAAATGTATGACTAAATTATTAAAACAACATGATATATATATATATTGTAACGACCCTGGGTTTATAAGCGGAAATCGACTCTGCAGCACGAGCATGCTTTTGCGGCACAGTCGATAGCGCGCCGGACCTCGGGCTCGAAGGTTCGAGACCTGATCCCTGCTGTTTCATTACATTGGTGTCAGAAGTGATCGGACCTTGCATCCACAACAGTGCATGTGCTTGGCCGGTGAGCGCGTTCCTGTAAGACGTAGAGTCGCAAGCGAGCGCGAGGCCCCGCTCTTTGAAAGGAGGGAGTAGTGTAACGACCCTGGGTTTATAAGCGCGGAAATCGACTCTGCCGCACGAGCATGCTTTTGCTGCACAGTCGATTAGCGCGCCGGACCTCGGGCTCGAAGGTCGAGGGTTCGAGACCTGCTCCCTGCTGTTTCATTACAATATCATATAATAGGAGTGATCCTCGATTTGGCTTAAATTCCCCAAAAAAGGGTGGTAAGGTTCAACAATGACAGCAGACATTTTTTGTGCCCTCAACATCCTTCAGGATTGTCCAGAAACAGTGTCTAGAGGAGGCAAGAATAAGAAAGCAAAGGCAAATAAAAATGATGCCTGTTCTTGAAAGAAACCGTCGCCACCATCAAAATAGCCATATGATGACCATATACGTTTGGAAAAACTATGTGTACTTGATTCTACATTTACATCTAGACAAAAAATACATTTTAATTCAGATAACATCACATGATTTGCCTATAGCTACGAGCACAACATCCTGACCTGATATGACAAATTCAGTGAGTTACGTTATAGGCTAGAAAACACAGAGGCTATTCTCTCGTCTTGACACATGCACAACAAATATGAATACAATATATGTAACAACAAATGTTCAGTGTCATGAAAATTAACTAATTTCTTTACTTAGAGAAGTTTAGTTAATGATCAGCTGACCCTACTCAGCTCGAAGTTCACATGCATAAGCACAAAACGTTAGCTAGCTAACGTTAGTTGTTGGAGCAAGATTTTTTAGACAGAAAAGCTCGTGAAATGTGAGGCTTCTGCTCACCTGCCAATAACGGTAATGGTCTTCTCCTCAGAGGAACTCATTTTGCAGTTTTGATTAGCAGGAAGTTATTGCAACATTGAAAACAGTAACTGTTTTTCCAAGAATACTCTGCCTGCAAATCCTGCAACGCCCCTACTAGTCACATGATTGTACGGTGCTCCAAAATGTTACAAATAAAACGAGCGAAGAAAATGAATCATGAAAATGTACATTCACCGATTTGCATTATTTTATTAATCATGTGGTGATGGTCTTGTTTAGCTATAGCGTTACTTTTTACATTCTAAGCTGAGAACATTTTATTTGTTGTTGTTGTATGAAAAGGGTGTCGCAGCTTCCTCACGTACTGTATCCTAGCAACGGAATTGGGCGCCCTTATCCAATTGTATTGCGCAAACCCAAACCCTTCTATGACTGACGTACATTCAAACCAATCGAGGCTTCAAAACCAATTCAATACCGCCCATATAGCTTTGCATTGTGGGATCGGAACACACAAAAATGACTACTGTCCGAGCAATATATTATCAATATATTATCTAGTTAGAGAAGACCGCATCTGCTCCATTCCATAGAAGTGTTGGCCGTAAGTAGTCAGTATCCATTCGTAATTTTAATTTTTTGTAGCTAACGTTAGTGTTAATGAGCTAGCAGCTTAGCTAGTTACATTAGCTAATGTAATGCTATTTTTATTTTTTTTGCTAATGTAATGCTAATGAACTGCCCAACATGTAGCTAGCTAGGCTTTGTTTTGTGAGTCAATGACATTCGGATTCTTTGTAGCTAATGTCTCTCTGTCTATGCTCATGCGTACTATAGCAGTAGCAAGACACTCAAGGTGATGCAATTCATCAAATCTAAAACCTGTGTTGTTGTCCTCCTCCTGGGCCTAACAGAATCGCAGAGGAGATGGAACATGTACATCTTGCTGCTGAGGAAGATGACCTGTACTCTGGCTACAACGACTACAATCCAACATTTGATTCAGAGGTAGCTATAGCAAGCCTAGTGTTTTCTTTTGAATTAGAGTACTACCTCATCTTCACTTCTGTTTCATACTGAATTTGTGATTATTTATAGTATTGTTGAATTCATGTCTTGTGTTTAACAGGAGCTTGACAATGATGCTGGTTTTCAGCAAGCAGTCAGGACAAGCCATGGGAGAAGGCCCCCCGTAAGTGTTATAACAGTGTCTTGACAGTTAGTCAAGATATGGCATAATTAAAGCAATGTGCTAATGACAACTGAATCAAGTTATACATTCTTTGTGTTAATTTTCTAAGATGACTGCCAAGTTTCCTGGCACTGCCATTGGAGGACGGGCTTTGGGGACCTCTTTTGGAGTAAGTCTATGGATTGTGTAAGATTTGGTTTACTTGTTACATGTTGATTGTAAATCAATGTTTCAATGATGGGTAGGCTATAAAGTAGGGTTGAGAAGGAACTACTGTAATTGTTACTGTTGTTCTAAGTATGAGATGCAAACAAATTGTTCAGAGTGAAGAGAAGGCACATAGCCAATGATAATTCAGAAGATACAGCTTAGAGTATTGCATTTGAGCATGTTTGATATTTGACACTCAGGTAGAGAGCAGTTTTGGCTGTGAGAGCAGGCTTCTGAAGGTGAGAGAGCAGCCATGGCATACTTGGTAGCAAGTTATGTGAACATTTTCAAGAGAGGAGAATAGAACCCTTGTCTAAAAAATCTATATGATAATATAGTATTGACTGAATCAGTTGATGGTTTTATCTGTTCAAGACCTCATTGATGTTTTAAAAAATGTGTGAATTAAAATGCTGTGACTTGCAGTCTAGGATGCCCATGGCCTCATCTATGGGCAGACCCATGACTGGAGCTGTACAGGTGAGAGCATCAATACTGATCAGTTTCTCTAGTTGTCCTATTGGATTCTTACCCAGTACTATGTGGCGAAAGATTATGCTCAATAACATGGAAATCTGATGTATGTGCTGAACTGTGGGTGTCATTTGTTGTGACAGGATGGAGCAGCTAGGCCTATGACTGCAGTCAGAGCAGCAGGCTACTCTTCAGCCATGACCAGAGGTGAGCTTACTGGGGAGGGCAGGAGGGAGGGAGAGGGTTGTGGTGGTCTCATACACTCTCAATAGACTGAAGTATGCAGAGATTGTCAGGGATTTTTCTGCCATTGTAATCCTTGGGCGAGCTGCCTAAACATTTCTTTCAGTCTACTAAGTCCAAACATTGTAAATGTTTTTATACAGTTGAAGTCAGAAGTTTACATACACTTAGGTTGGAGTCATTAAAACTTGTTTTTCAACCACTCCGAAAATTTCTTGTTAACAAACTATAGTTTTGGCAAGTCGGTTAGGACATCTACTGTGTGCATGACACAAGTAATTTTTCCAACAATTGTTTACAGACAGATTATTTAACTTATTGTATCACAATTCCAATTCCAGTGGGTCAGAGGTTTACATACACTTAAGTTGACTGTGCCTCTAAACAGCTTGGAAAATTCCAGAAAATGATGTCATGGCTTTAGAAGCTTCTGATAGGCTAATTGACATCATTTGAGTCAGTTGGAGGTGTACCTGTGGATTAATTTCAAGGCCTACCTTCAAATGCAGTGCCTCTTTGCTTGACATCATGGGAAAATCAAAAGAAATCAGTCAAGACCTCAGAAAAAAAATTGTAGACCTCCACAAGTCTGGTTCATCCTTGGGAGCAATTTCCACATGCCTGAAGGTACCATGTTCATCTGTACAAACAATAGTACGCAAGTATAAACACCATGGGACCACGCAGCTGTCAGACCGCTCAGGAAGGAGACGTGTTCTGTCTCTTAGAGATGAACGTACTTTGGTGCGAAAAGTGCAAATCAATCCCAGAACAGCAGCAAAGGACCTTGTGAAGATGCTGGAGGAAACTGGTACAAAAGTATCTACAGTGGGGCAAAAAAGTATTTAGTCAGCCACCAATTGTGCAAGTTCTCCCACTTAAAAAGATGAGAGGCCTGTAAATTTCATCATAGGTACACTTCAACTATGACAGACAAAATGAGAGAAAAAAAATCCAGGAAATCACATTGTAGGATTTTTAATGAATTTATTTGCAAATTATGGTGGAAAATAAGTATTTGGTCACCTACAAACAAGCAAGATTTCTGGCGCTCACAGACCTGTAACTTCTTCTTTAAGAGGCTCCTCTATCGTCAACTTGTTTCCTGTATTAATGGCACCTGTTTGAACTTGTTATCAGTATAAAAGACACCTGTCCACAACCTCAAACAGTCACACTCCAAACTCCACTATGGCCAAGACCAAAGAGCCGTCAAAAGGACACCAGAAACTAAATTGTAGACCTGCACCAGGCTGGGAAGACTGAATCTGCAATAGGTAAGCAGCTTGGTTTGAAGAAATCAACTGTGGGAGCAATTATTAGGAAATGGAAGACATACAAGACAACTGATCATCTCCCTCGATCTGGGGCTCCACGCAAGATCTCACCCAGTGGGGTCAAAATGATCACAAGAACGGTGAGCAAAAATCCCAGAACCCCACGGGGGGACCTAGTGAATGACCTGCAGAGAGCTGGGACCAAAGTAACAAAGCCTACCATCAGCAAGGGCATTGAAGATGAAACGTGGCTGGGTCTTTCAGCATGACAATGATCCCAAACACACCGCCCGGGCAATGAAGGAGTGGCTTCGTAAGAAGCAGTTCAATGTCCTGGAGTGGCCTAGCCAGTCTCCAGATCTCAACCCCATAGAAAATCTTTTGGAGGGAGTTGAAAGTCCGTGTTGCCCAGCAACAGCCCCAAAACATCACTGCTCTAGAGGAGATCTGCATGGAGGAATGGGCCAAAATACCAACAACAGTGTGTGAAAACCTTGTGAAGACTTACAGAAAATGTTTGACCTCTGTCATTGCCAACAAAGGGTATATAACAAAGTATTGAGATAACAAAAGTTTATTGACCAAATACTTATTTTCCACCATAATTTGCAAATAAATTCATTAAAAATCCAACAATGTGATTTTCTGGATTTTTTTTCTCATTTTGTCTGTCATAGTTGAAGTGTACCTATGATGAAAATTACAGGCCTCTCTCATCTTTTTAAGTGGGAGAACTTGCACAATTGGTGGCTTCCTAAATACTTTTTTGCCCCACTGTATATTCACAGTAAAACAAGTCCTATATCGACATAACCTGAAAGGCCGCTCAGGAAGAAGGAGGAAGCCACTGCTCCAAAACCGCCATAAAAAAGCTAGACTAAGGTTTTGCATCTGCACATGGGGACAAATATCGTACTTTTTTGGAGAAATGTCCTCTGGTCTGATGAAACAAAAATAGAACTGTTTGGCCATAATGACCATCGTTATGAAGCACGGGGGTGGGAGCCTCATGTTGTGGGGGTGCTTTGCTGCAGGAGGGACTTGTGCACTTCCTAAAATAGATGGCATCATGAGGGGGAAAATTATGTGGATATATTGAAGCAACATCTCAAAACATCAGTCAGGAAGTTAAAGCTTGGTTGCAATTGGGTCTTCCAAATGGACAATGACCACAAGTATACTTTCAAAGTTGTGGCAAAATGGCTTAAGGACAACAAAGTCAAGCTATTGGAGTGGCCATCACAAAGCCCTGACCTCAATCCTAGAGAAGATTTGTGGGCAGAACTGAAAAAGTGTGTGCGAGCAAGGAGGCCTACAAACCTGATTCGGTTACACCAGCTCTGTCAGGAGGAATGGCCCAAAATTCACCCAACTTATTGTGGGAAGCTTGTGGAAGACTACCCTAAACATTTGACCCAAGTTAAACAATATAAAGGCAATGCTACCAAATACTATTTGAGTGTATGTAAACTTCTGACCCACTGGGAATGTGATGAAAGAAGTAAAAGCTGAAATAAACCACTCTCTACTATTATTCTGATATTTCACATTCTTAAAATAAAGTGGTGATCCTAACTTTTTACTAGGATAAAATGTCAGGAATTGTGATACACCTTAGCCAAATGCATTTAAACTCAGTTTATGTAAACTTCCGACTTCAACTGTATATACAGTACCAGTCAAAAGTTTGGACACACCTACTCATTCAAAGGTTTTTCTTTATTTGTACTATTTTCTACATTGTAGAATAATAGTGAAGACAAACTATGAAATAACACATGGAATCATGTAGTAACCAAAAAAGTGTTAAACAAATCTAAATATATTTTAGATTCTTCAAAGTAGCCACGTTTGCCTTGACATCTTTGAGAACTAAGAATCGACAAAATAAAAGCTAGACAGTTGGGGAGAATTTAAAATTACAAAAACAATGAATTTAGCAGTATTAATTTTGTTGTTATGTTTAAGTAAAATAACACAGCATTATCCATGGCAAAATGCATAGATATCCTGCATAGATTTGCAGAAAACTAGATTTTAAACTGCAACATTTTGTCTCAGCTGCATAGCAGAATATGTAGAATCGCAGGAAATTAGCTTTAAAACTCCCCAAAAAATGCTCAGCTCCATGGAGAAATTTGTAGAACCGTAAGAAATTGTCTTGAAAATACTAAAATGTCTCTACAGCGCCAAGATGAGGGCCTCTAAAATGTAGCCTCGCTGACTGCCAGCCGTGCTCATTCCTATTGCCACCACCTAAGCCCCTTTTTTGATCCAGAAAAAAAGAGGCTTGTTAAAATGAGACAGCAAGTACAGAACTTTTCATTCGCAGGTTGTTACAAAAAATGTTTCTGATATTCCCAGGGTCTACATTTGACCCACTGGGTCAGTCCAAAGGACCGGCTCCTCCATTGGAGGGCAAAAGTGAAGATACGTAAGAGTTTGTTTCTGTTTCTGCTGCTTATCCTCATTTCAATATGCAATTCTCAGGTTTTCTCCTATGAATCTGTAGGATAATGAAGGTTAGGATGATTTGTTTTCAGGCCGGATGAGAAGGTGAAGATCCTGGAGAAGAAGGTGAACGACCTGATAGAAGAGAGCTGTCTGGCACATGGCCATGGAGACCTACAGTTGGTCAGTCTCCCCCTGCCTCTTATCTGTACTGAATAACTTACAGACATCGCACACTTAGGGATGTGTGATGCTTTACCTCTGACTGTGTGTTTTCTACCATTGTTATTACAGTCCCTTGATAGAGCCAAAGAGGCAGGGCGGAAGGAGAGAGCGCTGGTCAGACAGAGGGAGCAGTCAGGCAATGCAGACCACATCAACCTGGACCTCACATACTCTGTGAGAACAATAACAACTGTCAATAGAAATACTCCTCTGTCCACATCACTTGGACCTCACCTACTTGTGACAGACATTATTATTTGAGGTCAATGTTGGTCAGATGTGATTTGAGTTTATATATTTTTTTCTTTTCCAGGTCTTGTTTAACTTGGCAACTCAGTACGCCAACAATGACATGTACGCGGAGGCTCTGAACACTTACCAGGTCATCGTAAAGAACAAGATGTTCAGTAATGCAGGTGGGTGGGAGAAGGATGTAATATTTTAGATTAGCCACTGACATGACAGTAAAACAATGTTTTACTTTCTTTCCAGGAAGATTAAAAGTGAACATGGCCAACATCCACTTCAAGCAGAAAAACTACCCCAAGGCCATCAAGTTGTACCGCATGGCCCTGGACCAGATCTCCAACTCCCACAAGGAGATGAGGATCAAGATCATGCAGAACATCGGTGTGGTCTTCATCCGCATGGGCCAGTACTCTGACGCCATCACCTCCTTTGAACACATCATGAGCGAGTGCCCCAATATTAAGACAGGCTTTAACCTGATCCTGTGTTACTACGCCATCGGAGACCGAGAGAGGATGAAGAAGGCCTTTCAGAAGCTCATCTGTGTTCCTCTGGGGATCGACGAGGAGGACAAGTACATCCCACCCAACGTGAGCACTTCTATTCTGTTCTCAAACTTAACATAGTCAGCACAGTGAAGTCCTTAGCAGAGCACTCCAGTGTGCACTCTTCAGAACATGGAAAGTTTTAGGCTTTATTGTAGTAGCACTTACTGCATGTTATGCTTCACAAGTCATCCACATTAGTTTTGTTTTCAGGATGACACCCATGCCAACCTGGTTATTGAAGCCATCAAGAACGACAAACTTCACCAGATGGAGAGAGAACGGTAACTGTCTTAACTGTACATTATATAAAACATCAATGTTCAGCATTTTCACATCTGTACATGTTTGTGCCCGCTGGAACCTGTTCTCTTGACTGCAGTAAAGCCCTGGCTGAGAAATTCATCATGACATCAGCCAAACTCATCGCCCCAGCCATCGAGGCGACGTTCGCCGCCGGATTTGACTGGTGTGTTTTTCCAAACCTGAACACCAGAGGGCGATACAGGGTAAATGTGGGCGGTAGTCCCCCAAGGCAAGTAATGGTAATACTGTGTGGTTGTTTCTGTAGGTGTGTGGACATGGTGAAGAGTTCCCAGTACGTAGAACTGGCCAATGACCTAGAAATCAACAAAGCCATCACCTACCTGAGACAGAGGGACTTCAACCAGGTTGGTGTGAGTGTGTCACCGAGTCTAAACAGTCTTCACCTGTACCACATGAGGGAAAATATGTATTTTTTCCTTTTCACTCCATTATGTATGTATGTGTGTACATCTCTGCTATATTGTCTGCCTATGTATCAGATTCTCCATTCAGGGGTTTACTTTCACCACAGCTTTTCTCTTCTTCACTCCCTTCATTTTGTTTGTTTTCCTTTTCTCCATCTGCATGGCTCTTAAGCTCGAGGTATGTGGTCTGCTCTTTCGTTTGTATGTGTAATGTCCTTGTCAGGTGTGTGTGTGTGTGTGTGTGTACTATTTGAGCGTGTCATGTTATAATGATGCTAAGTGATGGGGTTCCTTCAACAGGCTGTGGAGACTCTGAAGACGTTTGAGAAGAAAGACAGCAGAGTGAAGAGTGCTGCAGCCACTAACCTCTCCTTCCTCTACTTCCTGGTAAGACTCTCTCTTTCTGATTTAATGATATTATATAGTCATATTAGGGAGATCCTCCTTTGTTCAATCACATTAGCATACTTCCTTGAACTGTATGGCGTATCTCTCTTGGTGCAATGACCTGTGACCCCATCAGGAGAAAGACTATGACCAGGCTGACCGCTATGCCGACCTGGCCATGACAGCCGACCGCTACAACCCAGCGGCGCTCATCAACAAGGGCAACACAGTGTTTGTGAAGAAGGACTATGAGAAGGCTGCAGAGTTCTACAAGGAGGCTCTCCGGAACGACTCGTCCTGCACTGAGGCCCTATATAACTTAGGTAAACTTAACCGTCAGAGTTTAATTCAGCAAGATCATTGTTGGGAGTTCAGGGATCTGTCTACTCTGCTGTTATTAATCAGTAGTCTTCCTATTCTCACAGTATGTCCTTTTTCCTTTTTCCTTAGGTCTTACCTATAAGCGTCTGGGGCGTCTGGAGGAGTCTCTGGACTGTTTCCTGAAGCTCCACGCCATCCTGAGGAACAGCGCCCAGGTCATGTGGCAGCTAGCCAGCCTGTATCCTCACAGAATACTGAGTCATTAATCTTTGCCTAAAAACAATGTTCTTATAGGAGCACTTGTCTACAACTTAGAAAGTGTGATCCTTGACTGAAGCTCAGCTTTGAGATGTTGGAGGATCCTCACCAGGCCATAGAGTGGTTGATGCAACTGATCACTGTGACGCCCACAGACCCCCAGGTGTTGGCCAAACTGGGAGAGCTCTACGACAGTGAGGGAGACAAGTCTCAGGCGTTCCAGTACTACCAAGAGGTCAGTCATTCCCAACACACCACTGATCTATCTATCAAGAGAATCCTAGTGTCATTATGTTTCTGTCAGTTGTGTTAATGTATCTAACTGTATGGATTCAAGCACTAGTAGATGTGAGTAGTAGATGGTATTGAATCAAAGTTAGAGTGCAAATCAAATCTTATTTGTTATGTGCTTGATATGCAACAGATGTAGACTATTAGTGAAATGCTTACTTATGGGTCCATTTCCAACAATGCAGTTAAAAATAAGATGCATAAATAGTGACACAAGGAATAAATACACAGTGAATAACAAATAAAAATTTGTAAAAATAGCATGGCAATATACAGGTAGTACCAGTACCGAGTCAATGTGCAGGAGTACGAGGTAATTGAGGTAGCTATGTACTGTACATATAAACTACCGTTCAAAAGTTTTGGGATCACTTAGAAATGTCCTTGTTTTTGAATGAAATGCACACCTTTGTCCATTTTAAAATAACATCAAACTGATCAGAAATAGATAGAAGAAAACAAATGACTATTGTAGCTGGAAACGGCAGATTTTTTTTATTTAAATGGAATATCTACATAGGCCCATAATCAGCAACGCTATGTACTACTCCCTTCACAGAACAGCGCAGGCGTGTCTAGTTTGAGAAACCGACGCCTCACGAGTCCTCAACTGGCAGCTTCATTAACTAGTACCCGCAAAACACCAGTCTCAACGTCAACAGTGAAGAGGCTACTCCGGGATGCTGGCCTTCTAGGCATAGTTCCTCTGTCCAAAACAAATCACATTTTATTTGTCACATACACATTGTTAGCAGATGTTAATGCAAGTGTAGCGAAATGCTTGTGCTTCTAGTTCCGACAATGCAGTAATAACCAATGATCTAACCTAACAATTCCACAACTACTACCTTATACACACAAGTGTAAAGGGATAAAGAATATGTTCATAAAGATATATGAATGAGTGATGGTACAGAAGGGCATAGCCAAGGTGCAGTAGATGGTATAGAGTACAGTATATACATATGAGATGAGTAATGTAGGGTATATAAACATAAAGTGGCATAGTTTAAAGTGGCTAGTGATACATGTATTACATAAAGATGGCAAGATGCAGTAGATTATATAGAGTACAGTATATACATATGACATGAATAATGTAGGGTATGTAAACATTATATTAAGTGGCATTGTTTAAAGTGGCTAGTGATACATTTTTTACATCAATTTCCATTATTAAAGTGGCTGGAGTTGAGTCAGTATGTTGACAGCAGCCACTCAATGTTAGTGATGGCTGTTTAACAGTCTGATGGCGTGGAGAGATAGAAGCTGTTTTTCAGTCTCTCGGCCCCTGCTTTGATGCACCTGTACTGACCTCGCCTTCTGGATGATAGCGGGGTGAACAGGCAGTGGCTCGGGTGGTTGTTGTCCTTGATGATCTTTATGGCCTTCCACCATCAGGTGGTGTAGGTGTCCTGGAGGGCAGGTATTTTGCCCCCGGTGATGCGTTGTGCAGACCTCACTACCCTCTGGAGAGCCTTACAGTTGTGGGCGGAGCAGTTGCCTTACCAGGCGGTGATACAGCCCAGCAGGATGCTCTCGATTGTGCATCTGTAGAAGTTTGTGAGTGCTTTTGGTGACAAGCCGAATTTCTTCAGCCTCCTGAGGTTGAAGAGGCGGTGCTGCTCCTTCTTCACAACGCTATCTGTGTGGGTGGACCAATTCAGTTTGTCCGTGATGTGTACGCCGAGGAACTTAAAACTTACTACAATCTCCACTACTGTCCCGTTGATGTGGATAGGGGGGTGCTCCCTCTGCGGTTTCCT
The DNA here is from genome assembly GCF_013265735.2 of Oncorhynchus mykiss. Taxonomy (NCBI): domain Eukaryota; kingdom Metazoa; phylum Chordata; class Actinopteri; order Salmoniformes; family Salmonidae; genus Oncorhynchus; species Oncorhynchus mykiss. The sequence continues at coordinate 65,372,889 of NC_048567.1, forward strand.
GAAGTCCACAATCATCTCCTTTGTTTTGTTGACGTTGAGTGTGAGGTTATTTTCCTGACACCACACTCCGAGGGCCCTCACCTCCTCCCTGTAGGCCGTCTCGTCGTTGTTGGTAATCAAGCCTACCACTGTAGTATCGTCCGCAAACTTGATGATTGAGTTGGAGGCGTGCATGGCCACGCAGTCGTGGGTGAACAGGGAGGACAGGAGAGGGCTCAGAACACACCCTTGTGGGGCCCCAGTGTTGAGGATCAGCGGTGTGGAGATGTTGTTACCTACCCTCACCACCTGGGGGCTGTGTCTGTGTTCTTTTGCCCATCTTAATCTTTTATTTTTATTCGCCAGTCTGAGATGTGGCTTTTTCTTTGCAACTCTGCCTAGAAGGCCAGCATCCCGGAGTCGCCTCTTCACTGTTGACGTTGAGACTGGTGTTTTGCGGGTACTATTTAATGAAGCAGCCAGTTGAGGACTTGTGAGGCGTCTGTTTCTCAAACTAGACACTCTTGCGCTGTTCTGTGAAGGGAGTAGTACCTGATACTGGGCCTCTGTACGCCTATGTAGATATTCCATTAAAAATCAGCCGTTTCCAGCTAAAATATTAACATTTAACAATTAAAATATTAATATTATCAACATTAACAATGTTGTACTCTAATGTACTTGTCCTCTTGCTCAGTTGTGCACCGGGGCCTCCCACTCTTCTTTCTAGTCTGGTTAGAGCCAGTTTGCGCTGTTCTGTAAAGGGAGTTGTACACAGTGTGGTATGAGATCTTCAGTTTCTTGGCAATTTCTCGCATGGAATACCCTTAATTTCTCAGAACAGGAATAGACTGACGACTTTCAGATGAAAGGTCTTTTTGTCTGGCCATTTTGAGCCTATAATCGAACCCACAAATGCTGATGCTCCAGGTACTCAACTAGTCTAAAGAAGGCCAGTTGTACTGCTTCTTTAGAGGGTTTTGACAATCTGCCATTTCCAGCTACAATAGTCATTTACAACATTAACAATGTCTATATTGTATTTCTGATCAATTTGATGTTATTTTAATGGACAAAATATTTTATTAATTAATTAATATTAATATTGATTCTTTAATCAGAACAACCATTTCCAGCTGTGCTAACATAATTCCAAAAGGGTTTTCTAATGAACAATTAGCCATTTAAAATTATAAACTTGGATTAGCTAACACAACGTGCCAATGGAACACAGGAGTGATGGTTGCTGATAATGGACCTCTGTACGCCTATGTAGATATTCCATTTAAAAATCATCTGTTTCCAGCTACAATAGTCATTTACAACATTAACAATGTCTACACTGTATTTCTGATCAGTTTGATGTTATTTTAATGGACAAAAAAAATATTTTCTTTCAAAAACAAGGACATTTCTAAGTGACCCCAAACTGTAGTGAAGGTAAGGGTGAAGGGACTTGGAAACATAATAGACTGTGTGTGTGTGTGTGTGTGTGTGTAATCAGCGCAATAGTTAGTGTAAATGCAGGTAGTCCGGGAAGCAATTTGATTAGCTATTTATCAGTCTTGTTTAAAAGTCTAATGGCTTGGGGGTTGACGCTGTTCAGGGTCCTGTTGGTTCCAGACTTAGTGTGTTGGTACCGCTAGCCATGCGGTAGCAGATAGAACAGTCTGTGGCTTGGGTGGCTGGAGTCTGACAATTTTTGGGGCCTTCATCTGACGGTATAGACGTCCTGGATGGCAGGCCAAACTGGGGCCAAACATAATAGTTTGTAGGTGAAACCGTTCGGACTCTACAGACGTTTTTGTGAGAAGACCGATGTCTCATGGTCTGACAAACACCGCTCTAGCTCTGCCACCTTTCACCGCAGATGCGGAAGTGCAATATTGGCGGATGCGGTAGATTGAGACGTATCCAATGCAACAACAAAAAACATACCTCTAGCTTAAACTGACAGATTTTGATGGATTTTCTTATGTTACTTAGATTGACGCACTGGTGCTTCAGTCGACTCAAGGGTGTTAATAAATTAAACTTGAAACGTGATAACTAGTCATATAATCTAGTATCCTTAACTAGCATTGAAAAAGTGAATTCATTCTTCTCTACCTAATAAAAGAATCTCTCTTCCCATCTTCTGAATCACGATTGTAACGTCAGTACAGTAGCCTATGCTCTGGATTGGGGAGGGGCAGGTAGCCTAAACGCGCGCACACACTGGCAAAGATTTTCATCTTGCAGGCAGACACTGGAATATGTTTGAGTGACAGAGTGCGAGTTTTGCATAGGCGCTTTGTTTTGTTTTTTGTGGGACTAGAAAAAATGCCTGGAATGTAAAATGTTATTAACCGGTTTCCATGCTTTTAAAATAAGATCTGTTTCGGAGCCATATGGATCACTTTTGTTCCAGATTTTGTTTCTGTTCCTTGAAAAAATAAAAATAATATTTTGCAGTTCTGTTCCCTGAACCGGTCCTTGGTATTGATGCTTTGCCTGCTTGATGGTTCTTCGGGGGGGGTGTAGCGGGATTTCTTGTAAGCCTCCGGATTAGTGTCCCACTCCTTGTGGATGTTGCCTGTAATCCATGGCTTCTGGTTGGGATATATACATACGTCACTGTGGGGACGATGTCATCGATGCACTTATTAATGAAGCCGGTGTGGTAAACTCCTCAATGCCATTGGATGAGTCCCAGAACATATTCCAGTCTGTGCTAGCAAAACAGTCCTGTAGTTTGGCATCCGCTTCATCGGACCACTTCCGAAATGAGCGTGTAACTGGTACTTCCTATTTTAGGTTTTGTTTGTAAGCAGAAATCAGGAGGACAGAGTTATGGTCAGATTAGCCAAATGGAGGGTGAGGGAGAGCATTGTATGTGTCTCTGTGTGTGGAATAAAGGTGATCTAGAGTGTTTATTATTATTTCCCCGTCCTCTAGTTGCACAGGTGATATGCTGGTAGAAATGAGGCAAAACGGATTTCACTTTTACCTACGTGAAAATCCCAGGCCGCTAGGAGCGCTGCCTCTGGATTAGCATTTTCTTGATGGCTTATCGCGCTATATAGCTCGTTGCATGCAGTCTTAGTGCCAGCATCGATTTGTTGTGGTAAGTAGACAGCTGTGAAAAATCCAGAAGAAAACTATTTTGTTACAGAGTATGGTCTACAGTTTATTATGAGGTATTCTAACTCAGGCGAGCAGAACCTCGAGACTTCCTTAACATTAGAGACCGGCACCACATGTTGTTAACAAAGAGACACACACCCCTGCCCCTGATTTTACGAGACACTGTGGTTCTGTCCTGCCGATTCATAGAAAAAACAGCTAGATTTATATTAACCATGTCCTCGTTAAGCCACGACTCAGTGAAACAGGATATTACAGTTCTTCAGGTCCCGTTGATAGGATAGTCTCGAATGGAGCTTGTCTAGTTTATTCTCCAGTGGTTGTACATTCGCCAATAGAACAGAGAGAAGAGGCGGTTTATTCACTCACCACCATAGTTTCATCAGGGTGCCCTGACGTAACTCTATATCGTAGTCTTTTCCTCTTCCGAGGGTCGGGATTAGGGCCTGGTCCCGGGTGAGTAGTATGTCCTGTCCCGGTCGAGTCATTGAAGTAAAACACTTAATCCAAGTCGAGGTTAGTGATCGCTGTTCTGATGTCCAGAAGCTCTTTTTGGTCATTGGAAACTATGGCTGAATCATTATGTACCAAAAAAGAACATACAAAATAGCCTAATTGGGCAGGAGCTTGTAAAATGGACGCTATACATGCCAGCGCCATTGTCCCAAAAAGAAGTTGACTTTGTGCTAAATCTGAACATTCTCAATGTGGTCCCTTGTTCAGTCCTTCAGATATTTCCCCTCCAACATTGACGTTATTGAGTGGCTGGGGGCCTACTACATTGACACTCAGTTCTGTGAGAAGGCCATCCAGTACTTTGAGAGAGCCACACTAATCCAGTAAGTCTCTAGTCCTCATCTCACATTAATATCAATATGTATGAGTCTTGAGTTTTACATCATAATGTGTGTAACAAGTAATATCTTTTGTTCTTTGAGCCTCTATTCCGTCACTTCCACCCAATAGCCTAGGGACACGGTTATGTTGTATCATGCCCCTGCAGTATTGATAATTTGTCATGTGGTTTCAGGCCAACTCAGGTGAAATGGCAGCTTATGGTGGCCAGCTGCTACAGAAGAAGTGGTGAGTTTATCCACCTCACTTTTGGCTAATGATGACTGCATGATTTTTATTGTCCAAATGATTTGGTCCTCACCTTTTTATAGTGTCGTGACATGACTTATATTACTCTAATGGCTGTTATGCATCGATTCAACTAACTATGTTTAATTGTTACTCAATTCAATTAATCATGTAACAATTTACTCATTAGGCTTTTGGGGCACCACGGAAGAAGTTGTTTAATGAGATACCATCTCCCAAAATTAAACTCTAGATGATATATAAGATATCTATCGATAACAGTAATTTATTAATCATTACCTCATATCAGTCTCATAATTCTGAACGTCGCATACTCCTTGCATCTGCACAAATCCCAGCTTTACTTATAATTCCATACCACACAAATTGATTTAATTGTTTATTTACTAACTAACTAAATGATAACACCGGACACACACACAGTATAGGTTATTGATTAGAAACTTAATGCGATGAAAACAGGTCCCTAGTGGACTAACGACAACATGACTGCTTGTTTATAAAAAGAGGAAAGAGAAGAAAGGGAGACAACTTGTAACTATGCTCATAGTAATCCTAAAACTTTGCCCCGAACCACCGCCCGTTTGGGTAAGCAATAATGAATGTATTTACGTGTTGAATGTCTTCCTTCATCGTGTATCTCTGTTGAACCCAGGCCTTTGTGAAAAGGGTTCCGTTGGGCCTTCTCCCGAGCTCAAGTGTAAGGCTCTGATTATCCACAAGAGGTCCTTCTTCTTAGTTGTCCCTGGCTACAATGCCTTGTCCTGTAGTCTTAGGCAGAACTAACAGGATCCTTCTCCCGTCCTGGAAGAGTGGTCCTCTGAAGACCGCTAATCTGCCATGTCAATGATCCCCAGTAGGGTGATGGGAGCAGTGTACTCGATTATGTTTTGAAGAGAGTAACAGGATGGTTCTACTTAAATTAACTTTCTTAGATACAGTTATTAGAATAGCTACTCAGCCGTAACATTGATTGTGAGAGAGGCTACTTTGTCGTCTTCACCACGTGTTGATTTTCAGGGTTGTAACCAATGGAAACCTAAGCTGCAGCTTGAGTCCTTCTGGTATGTTAATTCTTAACTCATCCTTTACACTCTCGCACAGAGGGACACACTCTCTGAGCTCCCTCGGGCGTGGCTACTTACTGGGCAAAGTATTATCAAAACTATGATCTCTTTAGAAAACTAAAATCACATTCCTATCTTACCAAAAATGTTATCTTCATCGGTGATATTTCCTACACAATGTCAAGGATGTAAACCAGACATACACAGTGTGAAAGCTCTTCAAGTCACAATATATTCATTATCACTTTTTTTATACAATTTTTTTATGCCATCACAAAATAGACATTAATTTCCCATATTCCATCTCTCATCATTCCCCACATCTGAATGTTAGAAATATTGTCCATGTTCACTTTTGGACGTTAGAATTTTTGGGCGGCAAAATGTCTCTGGAGCAAAGATCGATTCCAATCACCACTACTGAAGACCAAAAAGAGTAATCTGCTGCATACAATTTACTATTGGTGTGAGGTGTCATCAAACCCCCACACCAATCCCTCCTTCCCTCTGTGGGTGAGAGGGGTCTGGTGGAAGGCAGTTCCATTGTAAACCTGTTCTTTGGATCCTCACAGGAGAGTCATGACAAGAGATATTAATTATTCCATGTGCAATGACCTGAACATTTCTGCTCTTTGTTCCTTCATCCTCAGGAAACTACCAGAAAGCCCTGGAGACTTACAAAGACATCCATCGGAAATTCCCGGAAAACGTTGAATGTAATCCACCCGATCCCTTCTTGTCCTCTCAGCATTACTGCTCTAATGTAATGGTTTATTTAAAAAAATATATACTGATACTGACTCTTTGGGTGTTTTTTTTTCCCCCAGGCCTGCGTTTCCTGGTGAGGCTGTGCACAGACATGGGGATGAAAGAGGTCCAGGACTACGCCACCAAACTGAAGAAGGTGGAGAAGATGAAAGAGATCAGAGAACAGGTACTCTATTTACTCACTACTCTCTTGTTTAAGGCTACTGACAGTGACAACAGCACCGATCTGAGGCCACTGGAGGCGTTGGCTTCATTGTGTCTTTCCTATGGAAAACAGACAGAGAATACAGACTTCTCTGTGAATCAGAAACATCTGCTCCTAAATCAGTGCTGAGATGTTCTTGGATCAGAACCGTCTTTCTAAGGAGTGACTCTAATTCCTACTCTGTTGTTAACTGGCCCAGGCTTTGCTGACATCATCATTACAGATCAACTCCAGTGTCTCTGGCTGGTTTTGCTCCCTGCAAGTGTCTTAGTTTACACCATAGAAACCAACCTAGTTAGATAAATCACTTTGTCTGTGCGGTACTCTGTATTGTTGTTTTTGTGGATATTGGATTGTAACAGACATCATTTCTCTCTCCTCTCTAGCGGGTGAAGTCGGCAAGGGAGGGCAGCGCTCGAGGCACCCGGAGAGAGGGCAGCGCCAGCAGTGGTGAGTGATGACCCTGAACACCTCTACACCTAAACACACTCTGTCTCTGACTTCTTCTATTTAATGGTAATAGAAATTAAGTTCACCATTATCATATCTTTACTCCTAACGGCTGTCCATGGGTGTGTCTCGACAGTGGGCACCCCAAACCTTGTCCGCACCCCGCCTAAGGCCATCGGTACGAGCCTGTAGAAGCTAGATAGCAACCTCCTAGCTCTGTACATCACCATTAGATCTCTGACCCCGAGTTCCTTTATTCTCATACTAACCCTTTCTAACTTTTGAAATTCAGTTAACCTATATAATCTCTCTGTCTTGCCCTGCTATCCATGTGTGTCTCGACAGTCTGCACTCCAGACCCTGTTCGCCACCCGCCAAAGAAGGACAGCGGTACGAGCCTTCTCTGTAGAATAGAGCTGGGTCCCGTTCCAATACTTTTATTCCACTAGTTGTTCCATTGCTACAAGATTCTGCCTTGGCCATTGGAAAACTATTATTGCATCATATTCGTTGTAGTCATCAGCACATTTAAGAGTTAGGTGTTTGCCTTCAAGTACAATTATTTGGATTATGTGGTAAGAGAAGACTGCAAACTATTCCTCCCAAAGAATATTTGTGTCCATGCCCAGGCAAATTATGTCGTTTCTTAGACTTGTTATGCTCTGTCAGCTAATGTTATAACAGTAATGGCTTAGTTATACAGTATCCAGACCAGTATTCATGCTGACATTTTTGGTGAAATAATTATGTACCATAGTACAGCTGCTTCAAACAACTCCCCTTATAGCCACAGCAATCATCCATCAGCATTCAATAGTGTAGTGTTTCCCAACCTTTTTTGAACCGTGGCATACCTTGATGGGTTATACAATTCTGATGCACACATACGCTGAGTGTACAAAACATTATGAACACCTGCTCTTTCCATGACATAGACTGATCAGGTGATCCCTTATTAATGTAAGTTGTTAAATCCACTTCAATCAGTGTAGATGAAGGGGAGGAGACAGGTTAAAGAAGGATTTGTAAGCCTTAAGACAATTGAGACATGGATTGTGTTTGTGTGGCATTCAGATGGTGAAGGGGTAAGACAAAAGATTGAAGTGCCTTTGAATGGCTTATGGTAGTAGGTGTCAGGCACACCAGTTTGTGTAAAGAACTGCAACGCTGCTGGGTTTTCAACCTCACCAGTTTCCCATATGTATCAAGAATGGTCCACCACCCAAATGACATCCAGCCAACTTGACACAACTGTGGGAAGCATACTGCAAATCATCTATTTTCGGTGACAAATGTTTTTTATAGATTTAAATAGGGTTTCTTTGAAATATTTTCATACTTTTCATAGATCCTTACTCATGGTGGTTAATTTGTATGTAGCCCTTTAATAACAGCATCCAGTGATTGTGGCCCCTCAAATTATACAAATGTAACAACATTCCACAGATCACGTTTATAAGCGAGTGCTCTGAAAATAATGAAGATTAGGAAACGTTTCACGACACTCCTGAGTTCCTAGGAACCACTGATTTACTGTACAAATGTCTGCACACACTTCGTCTTACAATTAATTTACTCTTTATTCTCTTATGGCACTTCAGAGGTGGTTATCAAAGCAGGTGAGCAGGGCAGTGTTATTATGTGTTTGAGGCAGATCACACAGACGTGTGCTTTTAACACAGACAACCCTTTACTCTCCTCTTGCCATTTTAAATGTATTTTTCTTTAACTATGCTGTTCTAACTTGATCCTCAACTATCCCTGTCCTCTCTGGTCACTCTCTTGTATTGCATGCTTTCCTTTTTCTCTTTCCACGTCTTTCTTCTTGATCAGTCTCTCAGCCTGAGCCTAAACACAGTCCTCTGCTGGCCCAAGGGAGAGGTATGTACTGTACTACAGAATGGAACGCTGTCTATCAATCATATTTGTCACAGTAATTTGTCAATGAAGAAAAGGGTGACACTACGTTTGTTTGAGAGGTTTTACATTGTTAGAAAAAAGAAACGCCACCATTTCAATAAACTATTGTCAAATGACTAAACTCTACAGTCTAGCTTTACAATTCACTGTGTCCCAGAAATCTTCTGTTAGCAGTGAATGGCCAGGAATGACTCCTTCCTGCAATTCACACCCTCCAGAGAATGGTTGCACTAAACACATTGCAAAGAGTGAAAACCTCCCTTCTTGAATACACATCTAAGAGTTGTCCCTCTTTTGACCCTGTTGACTACAGACAAATGTTTACATAGTGGTTGTTATTTAAAAACTGGAGTTGTTACTTCAGCAGTCATCTACTTATGACTACTCTCACTGAGGATCCAGTATGGTTGAAAAGCATTTCACAGATACTTCCAAATCCATGCTTACACTCTTTGATCTAGAGTGTAAGCTGCCCTCTTCTTGTGCATGGAGGTCAGATCGGCCCAAAAGGCGAGAGCTGACTCTTTGACAGGGAAACGTATAGCTAGACACTCATGGTATGTGCAATAATCTTCGGTTTTGAGGCAAAAAAAGGGATTGCTTTTCCACTGGAAATCTCACTGCATTTTTTAGAGGAGTTGGCCCTGGGGAAGGCTGGGATTTGAGGAACAACATAATTGGGCCTCTTCCTGTTTTCATGGTTGGAATTTTTTTCCATGACTACCTTGTTGCCAGATGTGGAGTGTGGTTGTCTCTTGCCTGTTCCCCACTTTTCTGGACTGCTATGCGGACCTGACATCTGAGCCTAGAACTGTCACACACACATTCTGCCTATCTATTTCCTTCTCTCTCCTTCTTTCTCTCAAACACACACAGAGGAGTGTGTTTGGTATTAGCCAGCCTCTCGTTGTTACCCTCTGTTAGAGAGGGATAAACAATCACTGCTAAATGTGAACCATGCAGATACAGGGCAATGAAGGGGCTGGTCCCAACAGTAAGCAAGCAGGTTAATCCTGTGTCTGTTCTCAGACAGTGGACACAGCAGCCATGGCACCAGCGCCAAGGGGGAGAGGCTGAGCGCCAAGATGAGGGCACTGCCTGGCTCCAACGAACCCTACGAGGCCAGCAGCCAGCGAGACATAGGTGAGACACACACACACACATACTCCCTCCCTCCACTTTCAACAGTTTTAGACTTTCAGTGTAGGTTTTTTGTCTTCAATTGTACAACTCTATCTCAGGCCTCTGATCCGTCTTAACACCTTGTGGAGAAAATCATGTTTTATTACACTTTTATTTCATCAGGGGAGCCCATTGACACCAAGGTCTCATTTTCAATGGTGCCCTTAGGAAGAAAAATCTACACTAACATCCCATAATTTTTTTAAACAAATTCAACATTGGTCTCCTAAATTACCATAGCGGCACCAGGGAATCAAGACGCAGGGAGTTCTGCAGGTTATTCAAAAAACGAGGGCCATTAAAACTGAAGGCAGATTTACCTAATTCGGGGGGGAGACCCAAGGAACCTCGAGTTAACCAACCCTGTGAACGAGTTTAGTAACTCATGTTTTCATACTTCAACAGTGAATTTAGGTAAGTCGGAAGCTTGTGTTGTTGAGCTTTGTAAACAAAACGGGAATAGTGAAGTGATCTACGGGACTTTAATGAGGACCAGCCAAACTTTTGATACAGGATGCAGTGAAGCGTATTAAAACTGTCAACTGTGATATAGCACGATGGTAGATGGCATACAAAGGTTTAAAGAGCAACTGACTTTAAAAAGCAATTCATTCCTTTGAAAATGGCCTATGTGGCATCAATAGGAGTCAAACAGTTATTCTAGTGTAAAAATGTACTATAACGTTGAATAGGATCAATTTGGTCATGAAGTCAGTCTGTCTAAAACGGAGTTTGGAACACTCATGCATCACAATGGTTAAATGAAGGTTGAGTTTTGATTTGACGATGTCAATTTACCCACCAATATGGGATAAACAGCTGCGGTGATTGCGCTCTAGCCAATAGTATAGACAATGAGACAGACTGGCCCAGCAGCTCCGACTTTGTTTACATAAGACGACAGCACATTGCACATGTTTTTTACTTAAGAAATACTGCACCAAACACCTTTTTTAGTTAGATGTAAAATTGTGCAACTAAAACATCCTTGGCAAAAACGTTAAAATTATAGATTTCTTGAGTTCTAAGATTCATTCTGGCTATTTTGAGGAAGTGAAATAGGCTTCTGTGTCTACAGTGTCTCATTGGGTGCAAACGTCATTAACCAAAAGCGGAATCAGCCAGGAAACACCTCCAAGACTGAAATCTCATCTTTTTTAATGAGCAACAGAAAAACACACGTGACAATCGGTGTATTCTGTCGTTCTTTAAGAGTAGTTGCTGCTGCAATCTGGTAAATGGTGTCACCATAGTCAAGAACTGGCAGGAAAGTTGACTGTACAATCTGCTTCTTGCTGTTTAGGCAGAGGCAAGATCTTTTTTTACATTTTTTTAAATAAGCCTTTGCTTTTTAACTAGCTCATCAGTATGCTTTTTAAATGTTAAATCCTTGTCAATCCAAATGCCTAGACATTTGTAGGCGGGAACCCGATCGATGGGATAACCATTCAACAAATATATATGTAGTCCATCTGAAAATGTTTTGCGAATATGAGAGAACAACATATATTTAGTCTTGCCCACATTAAGTACAAGTTTTTAACCAACCGGGGCTTTCTGTAAGGCAGCCAAGTCAGATTGCGTCTCTAACAACGCCTGGAGTACAGTTGGGCCAATGTCATACATAACAGTATCGTCTGCATACAGATGAATATTACACGTTTTAACAGATATAATTTTTATGATCTAAACAATTTTAACACATCTAAAACTGTGCTGTTTGCAGGTCTAAAACCAGACTGTTTTAGATTAGATTGTTTTCACCTTTATTTAACCAGGTAGGCCAGTTGAGCACAAGTTCTAATTTACAACTGCGACCTGGCCAAGATAAAGCAAAGCAGTGCGACACAAACGACAACACAGAGTTACACATGGAATAAACAAACATACAGTCAATAACACAATATACAGTGTGTACAAATGAGGTAAGATAAGGGAGGTTAGTGGCCACAGTGGTGAAATAATTACAATTTAGCAATCAAGCACTAGAGTGATAGATGTGCAGAAGATGAATGTGCAAGTAGAGATACTGGGGTTTAAAGGAGCAAAAAATAACAGTACGGGGATGGGGTAGTTGGATGGGCTATTTACAGATAGGCTATGTACAGGTGCAGTGATCTGTGAGCTGCTCTGACAGCTGGTGCTTAAAGTTAGTGATGGAGATATGAGTCTCCAGCTTCAGTGATTTTTGCAATTCGTTCCAGTCATTGGCAGCAGAGAACTGGAAGGAAAGGCGGCTTTGGGGGTAACCAGTGAAATATACCTTCTGGAGCCTGTGCTACGGGTGGGTGCTGCTATGGTGACCAGTGAGCTGAGATAAGGTGGGGCTTTACTAGCAATTAAGAATAGAGTGAAAAGTTTTTAAAAGCTGAGAGTTGGCCAGGGATTCTAAAACTTTGGAAAGGCAAAATCATTTGGAAATTGGATGGTAAATATCTGTCGGAAAGATCTCCTCCTTTCAAGATCTTAGGGATAACTGCAGAAATAATTGTAAAGTAAAAATAAATGTAAGTCAATGGTTCTGTAATAAGTGGGGCAGAGCGCTGCAGTAAAAAGGGATCAAGTGAATCAACACCTATTGATATTTTAAAAAAAATCCATCTTTAGCGAAGCACTTAGTAAATCAAGTGGTTGAAATTAAAATTAAGTATGTGATTAAGTCAGTGCATCATTCTCTCCAATCTGTTCTGAGGTGTCTAAAGGACTCCCTCTAGTGGAATGATGCATGACAGAGGCCCGGACTAAACAGACCATAGAAGCAGTATACCATCCACTGTCTATAGGCAGTGGACCATAGACCACCATCTCTACCTCTTCATCAGCACTAACACAGCTCAAATCAAATGTGCCGAATAAAATAGGTGTAGACCTTAGCGTGAAATGCTTACTTACATGCCCTTAACCAACAATTCAGTTTTACGAAAATAAGAGTCAATTATTTACTAAATAAACTAAAGTAACAATAACTAGGTTATATACAGGGGATACCGGTACCGAGTCAATGTGCGGGAGTACAGGTTAGTCAAGGTAATTTGTACATGTAGGTAAGAGTAAAAGTGACTATGCATAGATAATAAACAGCGAGTAGCAGCATTGTTAATGCATAGTCCGGGTAGCCATTTGATGAACTGTTCAGCTGTCTTAAGGCTTGGGGTTAGTAGCTGGAGCCTTTTGGACCTAGACTTGGCACTCTGGTATCTTCATGAAGTCACTCACCCTCCCTCTCTTTCCTAACATTACTCATCAGGGGATTGGTGTTGTGTTCCCCTTACAATATTTTGAGTGTGCTGCTACGACAGCATGTACTTTTCACTTACAGTGGTGTTCTAGTGTGGGTGTCAATGTGGAACACAGTATCTGCAGGGAGTGTAGTACACCTTAGTCCCATGTGTGCAATATAATAATGAATAGTAACCACATATGTCCCTGTGTGTAGATGCCTCCTACGTGGATCCACTGGGGGCTCCGATGGAGAGACCAAAGACTGCAGCTAAGAAGCGCAATGAAGAGGACGAGTTTGCTGATGAAGAGCTGGGAGATGACCTACTACCGGAGTAGCCAGCTGCAGTTCCCTGCTTTTCTCCTCCCCTCTTCCTTGAAGATTAAATGAGTCGGGTATTCCTAAAAAAAATGGAAACTGACTCGAGCCTCCCTTATACATTCAGACAAACCTATGGCGTAAACTGAGATGATTATTTTCCCATATGCGTGTCTGGATGCGTTTATCAACTTGAAACTTTGTGGAAATTCCATTGTCATTAACTCTATGCTACCTTCAGGATAGTAATATAGTTTTAACACAATTTAGAGGCTCTTCATTTAAATGAATACTTTAAAGGCTACAGATGTTTATATTTTTTTGCAATGTAATATTTATTGTAATTTGCTACAGACAAATTCTGTGTTCTGATTGAGGTAAAAAAGCACATGTATCTCTCTGATTTGTCTTGTGAACTATTTTCAATTGACTTGAAAATTAGAAAATGTTTTTTCACCATACATTTTACCCTTGTTAATTGTGGCTGTGTAGCACATGGGGATGTGTGAAACTTATTCCTCAGCCTGGTGTCCCCACTTGGCAAGACGCTTCAGGAGTGTGGTCACGTGTGCTAGCAAGGCAGAGGTCCCAAGTTCACACCAGGTATGGGCCCAATAATGAGGAAGTGGCAAAGCCGCGGGAAGTAAGGTTGCTTCAACACCCCCTGAAAAAAATTGAAAACTTACTCTTTCAAGGGTTTTTCTTTATTTGTACTATTTTCTACATTGTAGAATAATAGTGAAGACAAACTATGAAATAACACATGGAATCATGTAGTAACCAAAAAAAGTGTTAAATCAATATTTTTGATTCTTCAAATAGCCACCTTTTGCACACTTGGCATTCTCTCAACCAGCTTTACCTGGAATGCTTTTCCAACAGTCTTAAGAGTCCCCACATATGATGAGCACTTGTTGGTGGCTTTCCCTTCACTCTGCAGTCCGACTTACCCCCGAACCATCTCAATTTGGTTGAGGTCGGAGGCTTATGGTAGAGAAATTAACATCCAATTAACTGGCAACCGCTATGGACATTCCTGCTGTCAGCTTGCCAAGTGCACACTCCCTCAACTTGAGACATCTGTGGCACTGTTGTGACAACCACATTTTAGAGTGGTCTTTTATTGTCCCCCAGCACAAGGTGCACTTGTGTAATGATCATGCTCTTTAATATGCCACACCTGTCAGGTGGATGGATTATCTTGGCAAAGGAGAAATACTCACTAACAGACATGTAAACAAATTAGTGCACATTTAAAATAAGCTTTTTGTGCATATGGAACATGGGACCAACACTTTAAATTTTGCGTTTATAGTTTTGTTCAGTATACAGTATTGTCTTCAGTACCATCAAGAAAACAAATTGGGCAAAAAATAATAATAAATCGCAGCACCCCCAAACTACTTCCCGCGGCTATGGGAAGTGGTACTGCTTAGCAAGCATCACTCTGCAGCTTGCACCCTAAGAGTGGCAGAATGTCACCTGCCAGTCAGTGGGACGCCCTGTCCTCAACAAAGCAGCTTGAGGTCCTTTACAGTGGTGTCGTGACTCGGATCTACAGTTGCACTCAGCTCACGCTGGGGTTGCTGTTGAGTGAGTTTGAGGGATCAATGTAGCACATGGGGATGTGAAACTTACTTCTCAGCCCGAGTTGTCCCCACTTGCACCAGCAAATAGCTAGATTTTCATGTGGCACCAACAGTTAAGCTGTTTCAGGAGGGTGGTCAGGTGTGCTAGCAAGGCAGAGGTCCTGAGTTTGTGCCAGATATGGTTCAAATCGGGAAGTGGTGCTTGCTAAGCAAGCAGCGTGAATTCCTTTACAGATGCATTATAACACAGATCTTCACTTGAAACAGAAGAGGGGTTTGCCTGAGCGCAGGTGGATGAATTGTCATAAACCTACTACTCATGCATAGAGCTATGTATCTGTGGCCATGGGGTCCACCCATGTTCCTCTGCTGGAGAAAGACTGGTTTCTGCTCTGCGCATCCTTGAGTTTGAAGAGAGCAGTCTCCGCTCCAATGACAAGAACAAACTATCCACGGGCAGCAAGGCAATAGAGAAGGGCTGTGTGATATGTATGAAAATGCATGGTTGGCTGTGTAAGCAGCAGTAGTTTTGAACCCAGGAGGATTTCAACACAGTAATATACTTAATTGACACTGCCGACTGCTGGTATTACATGATACTCTAAGCATGTTCCCAGGCCCTGCAAATGAAATATTGACAGATTTATTTTTGCTGTGTATATGAAATATTATTTACACTGAAGTCATATGAATACCATTATTCACTTCATAATTATGTTATGGGATAAGAAATCATTTTAAAAACAATCTCCAGAGTCTGATACCATTAGTCCCCAAAATGAAACCTTGTCTAAAAGGAAAGGCAACGGAAATTGCCCAACAAGATGGGCCTTCTTTGCGACTATCACAGACATTGGTCAAGTCAGAACTGAGGCATTGATGGACGTCAGACATCAAAAGTCAATAAGGCCATACATGAAGGGTTGTAGAGCCTCAGGACATGAGGTTTGAGGGGTAGTTAGTGAAACAGCGGAACTCGTTGGCCAGGTTTTTGTTGTGTTTGGGCAGGAAGCTGCATATCTTCAGACCCATCAACTTCTCTGCATGCTCCTCCATGATGGCTCCTGATGGAGTGGTAGATAAAACAAATGTTATTAGATTTTAAAAAGCTACAAAGAGCGGCATGTCATTCTGGTATGTGTAAGAATGCCCGTATTCAGTGTTGTGTGCGGTATGGAGAAGGGCACAAGCCCGAGGACAGACACAGCAATGTGAGGCTCACCTGTGCAGAGCAGCACCTTGCCCTTGGCCAAGTACTTCACAGTCTGGGCGACCTTATTGAGGCACTCCTCAGACAGGTAGGGGGGGTCAGCTAGGACAACGTCGAAACTCTGTGGGGCCACATCCTCTGGGAGAGCAAGGGGCTCGTTGTAGTCATAGAAGATGAACTCTTGGCCGTAGGTGGCAAAACGGCGGTCATACTCTAGAACCACAGCCGACACACCGTCAGAGCCCTCCACCACCCCCTGCTTCAGCTTCTGGTACACACTGGGTGCGCTCAGACAGGCTATCCTGGAACGTAACATCACAAGCTTTAGAAGGGCAGTCTGTAGTGAATTACACCCCAGCCATGGCAGACACCCGACTCTGTAGATGCATAGTACATATCCCTCTCACCTGCCACCTTTCCCAGCTTCCTGAATAACCTCTTCAACTAGCCGTGTTGCTGTCTCGTCGCTGTACCAGAATTGGCTCATACGCTGGTGGACAGATATCAAGCAATGTAAAAATAGAGGGAAGTGGAGGGAGAATAGCCAGTAAACCAGCTGATAAGTTTAGCAGCATTATCATCACGGTCAACATACCCAGTCCTCTTCCACCGCCCCCACCGAGTACTTGTCCACCGGTGCTGTGCTCTGCACAAGCCCGTCTCTCTCCTCGCTGTAAAACTCCTGCAGGGCAGCAAGGGTGGCCGCGGACAGCTGAGGGATATCGTCGTCGCTGTCACTCATGGCTTCAAACTTGCTGGAAGGTCGATGACAACCACCTACCTACACGTAACACAAACTGGAAAGCTAGCTAGTGAACTGCTACCGTGGCTAGTTAGCGTCAGTGTGTTACGCGCTAACAAGTTACTACTGAAAACAGCAATGCTAGCTAGTTAGCCAGAACGTGCAAGACAGAAATATTTGCCTACTGTAAAATAGTGTAATACCTTTGCGTGGTGTGTTGCTGGTTTCTGAAAATAAATATTAACTGTCGCTACTGATTAATCGCTTACAACACGTGTCAAGAAATAATAACATACACTGCAGTTACGGTGTCCGAGGAAGGACATATGGTATTCTACATGCGCGATTTTGTCAGGCTGCGCACTATTGATATGCCGTTAGCGAACGATTCGTTCTTTTTACTGACTCGAGATTCGTGATTCAATTTTCGGAGTAACTCGTTCATTGTAATCGTTCGTTTGACCTGATAGTGCTAGCTGCAATGTGTCACACACCGAGGTATAATATAATCCTACAGTAGGATTAATACACGTTCCTCCGGATCAGCTGCTCCAGAGACGTGCTCCGACTATGCTCATAGAAAAATAGATAATGAGCATAGAGAATAAAAATACATGTTTAGAACTGATAATTGATCGCATGCTACAAGAATGACTGCAATTAATTGATTATTGAATGTTATGAGATGGACACAGCTCAACAAACTCCACCCCTAGAACGAATCGTTTGGTGGCTGTAGTTCACGAACGACTGCTCATCACCCTCATGGGAGTCAAGCAATGTATTCCGTTAAGAGTCGTTCACAATCTAGTCTGGTTGCGGCCACTAGACCTCGTTTGAAATGTATCAAATAATACGTGTATGCCTAGCAATCGACAAATGTAACGTTACATAGTTTAAAGCACACGTTTACGCGTCTGTAAAAAATGAAAGCTCCCATAGAATCATGGCTCGAGTTCAGTTCATCGTTCGCCGATTAACGAAATGAAAGATTCATTTAAAAAAAGCCTCACTTCCCATCACTACTGTGCATGAATGACACAGTCAAAATTATTTGTTTAATTAAATACATTAAAATAATTTCTACATTAACTTCAACCATTTTTATTTGGGATTTTGTTTTCAACAACCACGATCAAAACGGGATATGGAACTTTTTCCATATTCTGTATAACAGGAAATTGAGATGGACAAAAATGAAAACAATGTAAACAGAAAAGGAAAAACGAAGTATTTTACATAATACGTTTATGTACACTTTTACATTTCAATACAATTCATTCAGGCATTCCAAAATAACCAGGGTTGTGCTCTAAACAGAGGAAGGGCAGTGAGTCAGTCTCAAATGCATGGTTAAAACAAGTGGTTACAGTGCCTTCGGAAAGTATTCAGACCCCTTGACTTTTTCCACATTTTGTTAAATTACAGCCTTATTCTAAAATGGATTAAAATTGTCTCCCCCATAAATTGACACACAATACCCCATAATGACAAAGCAAAAACTGGTATATAGATTTTTTTTTCTCATTTACAAAAAAAAAAAAAAGTTTATCACATTTACATTAGTTTTCAGACCCTTTAATAAAGTACTTTGTTGAAGCACCTTTGGCAGCGATTACAGCTTCAAGTCTTCTTGGGTATGACGCTACAAGCTTGGCACACCTGCATTTGGGGAGTATCTCCCATTCTTCTCTGCAGATCTTCTCAAGCTCTGTCAGGTTGGATGGGGAGCGTTGCTGCACAGCTATTTTCAGGTCTCTCAAGAGATGTTTGATCGGGTTCAAGTCCAGGCTCTGGCTGGGCCACTCAATGACATTCAGAGACTTGTCCCGAAGCCACTCCGGGGTTGTCTTGGCTGTGTGCTTAGGGTCGACCATCGCCCCAGTCTGAGGTCCTGAGCACTCTGGAAAAGGTTTTCATCAAGGATCCCTCAATATTTTCTGTTCATCTTTGCCTCGATCATGACCAGTCTCCGCCGCTGAAAAACATCCCCACAGCATGATGCTGCCACCACCTATGCTTCACTGTAGGGATGGTGCCAGGTTTCCTCCAGACGTACGCTTGGCATTCAGTCCAAATAGTTCAATCTTGGTTTCATCAGACCAGAGAATCTGGTTTCTCATGGTCAGAGTCTTTAGGTGCCTTTTGGCAAACTCCAAGTGGAAGGTTCTCCCATCTCCACAGAGGAACTCTAAAGCTCTGTCAGTGACCATTGGGTTCTTGTTCACCTCCCTGACCAATGCCCTTCATCCCCGATTGCTCAGTTTGGCCGTGCGGCCTTTTCTGACATGCACTGTCAACTGTGGGACCTTATACAGACAGGTGTGTTTCCTTTCCAAATCATGTCCAATCAATTGAATTTACCACAGGTGGACTCTAATCAAGTTGTAAACATCAAGGATGATCAATGGAAACAGGATGCACCTGAGCTCCATTTCGAGTCTCATAGCAAAGGGTCTGAATACTTATGTAAATAAGGTATTTCTGTTTACAGATTTTAATAAATTACCAAACTGTTTTCGCTTTGTCATTATGAGGTATTGTGTGTCAATTGCTGAGGAAATTGTTTTATCCATTTTAAAATAAGGCTGTAATGTAACAAAACGTGGAAAAAGTCAAGGGGTCTGAAGACTTTCTGAAGGCACTATATGTTCCTTTTTTTGGGTCATTATTGCTTCAGTTATAGGGACTTGAACTTCCATCCAGTGTGTTTTGAAGTGGAAAGAGTGGCTGTGACATAGAAAAATATAACTAGAGAGAGTATGCTAAACTTCAGGGGCCCAACCTTCCTAAGGGCCTAAGGCTTCCAATAATTGTCTGTCTTGGCTGTGGGCAGTCAGGACTGAAATGGTTCTAGGGAGACAGAGGGTGGCAGAGAATAGAACTACAATCCAGAATGATAAAGAAATCTAATAAAATGTTTTCAAATTCGCCCTCTTTCTTAAAGTGAACTCATCATAACCATACAAATTCAGCTTCTCTGCCATCTATCTTATAAAACTTTTCAGTCATTGTTTTAAGCATATACTTTTTTTGAAAACATATATACACCCTTGATGAACATGAAGTGATTATTATTATTTTTTTTATCATCAGCTCTCCCATTTAACAGATTCAGCAGCCCGAAGGTGGCGGGATCGAGCCTCTCGGTGTCATGGAGATCTGTGTGTGTGTGCTTCCACCGTGTTCTTGGTATGTGACAGGCACAGTCGTTGCTGTACGTAAGACACGTCTCAGCTTGGCCACATGGACACACAGGAGTCGACACACGACACAAACAAGAAAACAAAGGCACTCTGGGGAGGGGGGGAGGGCGAGGGTGTAGAGGCAGGGAGAGAGGGAGAGGCATAGCGTTCTCAGAACAGATTGGCACCTACTCCTGTTGTGTTCATCCCAACCCTCCCACTGGCAAACTCAAAAAAATGATTGGCTGAGGGGACGAGTCCATCCCTCTCTGATCCCCCCTCCCCCACTGTATGTGTGCGCTGGGGGCCTCTGATGAAAAGGGGGAGGAGCAGGCGTGGAAACCTGCCCAAACGACACTATAGTCCAGTCCACACCCCTGCTCCCTTCAGTGTCTCAACCTTCCCCCTTTATGTCACAGTCTAACAGTGCAGCTCCTCAGCTCTGTCAGTCTCTGTTTCATGGTTTGGCGTGGTCAAGGTAGATAGTCTGTGAGCGGGTTGGACATAGAAATAGGTGCTAGGGAGGAGGGGAGTTTGGGGGCTAGTGGTTATTTGACACAGAGCAGCCCACCTACGTTGGACACAAACTCCTCTAGGCTCTTGAGGAAGTCCACCTTCTGCTTGCGGTCCATGCTCGGGGGCGTGCTGCTGGCTGTCAGCTTGTTAAAGGCGTCAGCCAGTCGCTGGTAGATGACGGCATCTCGCTGGGTGGCGAGCAGAGACTCCACCAGCTCCTTGTACTCCGCCTGGAGAGAGGATAGGGAATTACGTCATCATATGAGGCACAACGTCCACATAGTCTTGATTGGCTATGGTGATCTAAGATACATGTGCGTGGTATACTCACTTGATGCAGGCACACTAGTGTATAGAGAGCTTCTCCCGCTGCCACTGTGATCTCTGTGTTGTGTTTCTGCAGTACCAGCATGTCAAACACCAACTAGATAGGGAGAGAGAAATGTTCCATTACAAAACATTTCCTCTTTTTGAGCACAATTAAATGAGGCAGACCCTGCAGTTAGGAGAAAATCCCCTTAGTGGGGTGCCTCACCTTGAGGAAGTGGCGTGTAGCAATGAAGAGGGGCGTGTCTTTCTCCTGGGTCTTGGCACACTGCTCAGCCAGGGGGGACAGAGCCTCCAGACACAGCTGGCTGACCTCTGAACTCATGGATGTCATGCCCAGCTCTAGGGAGTACATGAGACTCTTGAACAGCTCCTCTGGTAGCTGGGGGATCTTCTCAGGAAAAATCTCACAGATGAACGTGATGAGCTTGTAGTACTGGTTACACAGAGATGGGAACTGGAAGCACACAGCGACAAACCAGTTATACAACCGTTTGTAGTACAGTGACTATGTAGATCACTACTTCAAAACTACTTCAAGGAAGGGAGCATTGTACATGAATTGGCCCTGGGTCTTACCTTGAGCAGGTCCTGAGACATGAGTGGCAGAATGATGTTGACCCCAAACAGAACTACGTCTGCAGCCGACACCGACCGACCTGTCGCTCCCGAACCCTGCTCCTGCCCCCGGAACACCTCATCTATTCCAACATCAACACGCAAACACAAGAGAGGACTTGGTAAGTATCGACAATTAACTAGGAACCTAAAATATCATACATAAACGTTGACTGATTTTGGAGATGAAGACACACACCTGTGTCTGAGAAGTCAATGAACTCCTTAGAGAGCAGGTTGGTGAGCAGCTCCATGATGAGCAGCAGGTCCTGGTACTGGTCCTCCTCAGCAGCCACATCAGCCCTCTTCCTGCCCAGGTTGTTCTTAGAGTAGACCTGCAGCAGAGTCAGGCACACCTCGTACAGCTTCATAGACTTCGACTGGGGGGGCGGAGAGGGAAAAGAGGTAGCTGTTGACTCGTCTTCCCAGTGAAATCTCCCACACACACAGCTACCAGACTCTTATTTACAATGGCTAATACTGCACAATTTAAACACTTGCCCCCCAATTCCCCCTTTCTCTTATTCACGTGTAAATATTGGACTATAAACGGTGCCTTCCTATATTATACTTATGATAAAATGTTTATTCTATTCTACTGAGCTACTTACCTTATTCATATTCTTATATTTTATTATTCCTTATTGTCTAGAATACACCATGTGTATCCTGTACATACGACAAATAAAACTTGAAACCTATCCGATTAAATTACTTTACGCAGAATACAAGTCGAGGGATTTGTAATAAAGTGTGTGATTATTATTAAAGTGATCCTCACCTCTCCCAGGTAGCAAATCTGTTTGTGGGCGACCTCCACAAACACCTCGATGATGAGGTTGACCGTCTCTGGTGTGTTGCGGTACACCTCCATCAGGCCGATGCAGCTGGACAGGAAGTCCATGAGGAAGCTGAAGAGAGACGCCACGTTGTCGATCTGCGTTGCCTCGGCGATGCCACACAGGGCCTCCAGGGTGGCAACGATCTCCCGCTTCACACTCTCCTCCTGACAGATCTGAGGAAAGTTCTCCTGGTTGATCAGGTTGAGGAAGCGCTGCTGGAGGGGGTGCAGCACCTGGAGGGAGAGGATCAGAGAGGTGATCAATCAATCACATCCAATCAATCAACAACATTTGTCACAAAGTGCTTCACAGTAACGTGGCTCCAACCCCCAAAGGAGAGAAGGGATGAAGAGAGAAAGATCGGGCTATTTTCATTCCCAACTCTTCTCTAATGGTCTACTGTACACCCTCTACAGTCAGAGCAGCTGGAAGTCAAGACAGCTGCCATCTCATTCTTAAATCTCTCCCAATGGCTTTGGAGTCATCTTGCATTACTATAGAAAGGCCTTCAAGATCATTATCACACGATAGACTCTAGGGAAATCTAATGGTTTTGGTTATATCATTTGGGAAAAAACTATTGAGATCTCACAATGTGCTACCAGCTGAAGTCCATTTGGAAAGAGAGCCTATATAAAGGAAATCTGAAGGGAGATGACACTTGAGAGCTGTCAGGTATTGTCCTTTGAGGGACGTGTGTGAGTTAGTTCCATTCAGGGATTCAGAGTGGTGGATTCCGTGTGTGTGTTGTCTCTGGCTTCTATAGGGTTCCCCACCTCTGTCCAGTACTGCTGTTTGGTGTCTGAGTCCATGTGTGCAAAGCCCCCCAGAACCAGGGCCTTCATCAGGGACCTCTGTACTGAGCTGGACAGCAGGTCTAGGGGAGGACTGCGGCTGGCAAACTGCTTTGCCAAGTTCCACCAGTTCTCACACTGTACCACAATGTTGGCCCTGAGAAAGGAGGGATGGAGAAAGGTTTGTTGGCATTTGATATCATTGGCGAGATAATGAAAAACTAAAAAACTATCATTCCACCACAAGGGGGCGTTGTTTCAAGCACCAACGCTTAGGCTCATATCCTATCTATATTTTTGTGTGTGCATATTTCAAGTCAGGATACAGAATTGAGTCAGTGTCTCACCTCTCCCTCTTCTCCACCAGACAGACCAGTAGCTCCACCTGATCAGTCAGCAAGTCAGTCAGTCAGCCAGTGTCTCACCTCTCCCTCTTCTCCACCTGACCAGTCGGTCAGCCAGTCAGCCAGTGTCTCACCTCTCCCTCTTCTCCACCTGACCAGTCGGTCAGCCAGTCAGTCAGCCAGTGTCTCACCTCTCCCTCTTCTCCACCTGACCAGTCGGTCAGCCAGTCAGTCAGTCAGTGTCTCACCTCTCCCTCTTCTCCACCAGACAGACTAGTAGCTCCACCTGACCAGTCACTCAGCCAGTCAGTCAGTGTCTCACCTCTCCCTCTTCTCCACCAGACAGACTAGTAGCTCCACCTGACCAGTCACTCAGCCAGTCAGTCAGTGTCTCACCTCTCCCTCTTCTCCACCAGACAGACTAGTAGCTCCACCTGACCAGTCACTCAGCCAGTCAGTCAGTGTCTCACCTCTCCCTCTTCTCCACCAGACAGACTAGTAGCTCCACCTGACCAGTCACTCAGCCAGTCAGTCAGTGTCTCACCTCTCCCTCTTCTCCACCAGACAGACTAGTAGCTCCACCTGACCAGTCACTCAGCCAGTCAGTCAGTGTCTCACCTCTCCCTCTTCTCCACCAGACAGGCTAGTAGCTCCACCTGACCAGTCACTCAGCCAGTCAGTCAGTGTCTCACCTCTCCCTCTTCTCCACCAGACAGACTAGTAGCTCCACCTGACCAGTCACTCAGCCAGTCAGTCAGTGTCTCACCTCTCCCTCTTCTCCACCAGACAGACCAGTAGCTCCACCGTGTCGTTGGCCAGTTCAGGTTCAGAGCTCCACACAGACAGGTTGTTGATCACCTTCTCCAGGAGGTATCCCACAATCCACTGGGCCCCCTCCGTGTCCGCCCCAAATGCCATGCTCAGGGGGATACTGATCTAAAGGAGGGATGAAAATAGTGAGAAAGTGGTGTGAAATGGTGGAGGGATAGATGAAAATCACTGCAACACTTTAAAAGATCAGATGTCATAAATAGCCATTGTCCAGTCCAGTGATATACTGCACTCCTCCTCACAATGCCATAATCCACAGGGAACCAGCTTCTACAACACACTTCCAGAGAGTACACTGGTGTCAATGTGACAGAGCACGGGTGTTGTAAACATGAAAGTGTTGGAAGACCATCCCTAGCATTTTCACCACCTCAAGTGTCCAGTAGCCACCTCTTCGTCACCTCAAGTGTACAGTATCCACCACCTCGTCACCTCAAGTGTACAGTATCCGCCACCTCGTTACCTCAAGTGTACAGTAGGGTTCAGTGACTATCACAAAGACTATTTATGAAGTCATCTGTCAAATCCAAGCCCGAGACATTACCATGCCAGTGTTCTGTGGGCCTTAGGAACTTAGAGAGGGTTGTAGTGAGAAGTTTTGTATGATGGACGGCCATTTTAAGACATATCAGACAGTGTTGTCTGGTGTTAGTTGTACCTGTTCGTAGAGTTTCTCGTCCACCAGTAGGTAAGTCTTGGCCCAGCGTTTGAGAAACCACACAATGTCCTTCCCCATCTGAGGGCTGAGCAGTTCTGTCAGACTGGCCCTCGTAGCCCTGGACTCCACCTCTGATGTCCTCAACACCGCTGACAACAACCTGGCAGAAAGGGTGGGAGGGAGGGAAGGAGGGAGAGAGAGAGAGAGAGAGAGAGAGAGAGGGAAGGAGAGAGGGAAGGAGAGAGAGAGGGTGGGAGGGAAGGAGAGAGAGGGTGGGAGGGAAGGAGAGAGAGGGTGGGAGGGAAGGAGAGAGAGGGTGGGAGGGAAGGAGAGAGAGGGTGGGAGAGAAGGAGAGAGAGGGTGGGAGAGGGAGAGAGAGGGTGGGAGAGAGAGAGTGGGGGAGAGAGAGAGAGAGGGTGGGGGAGAGAGAGAGAGAGGGTGGGAGAGAGAGAGAGAGAGGGTGGGAGGGAAGGAGAGAGAGAGAGAGAGAGGGTAGGAGAGAGAGAGAGAGAGGGTGGGAGAGAGAGAGGGTGGGTGGGAGGGAGAGAGGGTGGGTGGGAGGGAGAGAGGGTGGGTGGGAGGGAGAGAGGGTGGGTGGGAGGGAGAGAGGGTGGGTGGGAGGGAGAGAGGGTGGGTGGGAGGGAGAGAGGGTGGGTGGGAGGGAGGGAGGGTGGGTGGGAGGGAGGGAGAGAGGGTGGGTGGGAGGGAGGGAGAGAGGGTGGGTGGGAGGGAGGGAGAGAGGGTGGGTGGGAGGGAGAGAGGGTGGGTGGGAGGGAGAGAGGGTGGGTGGGAGGGAGAGAGGGTGGGTGGGTGGGAGGGAGAGAGGGAGGGTGGGTGGGAGGGAGAGAGGGTGGGAGGGAGAGAGGGTGGGTGGGTGGGAGGATGGGTGGGAGGGAGAGAGGGTGGGTGGGTGGGTGGGTGGGTGGGTGGGAGGGAGGGTGGGAGGGAGGGTGGGTGGGTGGGAGGGAGAGAGAAGTGAAAGGTAAAAGAAAAAAAAATGGAAAAAGAGGAAGATGGACAGAGGGAGGGGAAGAACAAAAAGGTGGGAATTCAGTGTCTGTTTAAATCAGTCACTCAGACAACAAATGACCACGTTGACACACGCACCTCTGCTAAAGGCCAGAGAGACATACGGCTTAGTGCATCTTAGTGTTCTGTATGTGAGAGATGGGCCTCAGTACATGCCCACGCAGCACCACAGTGCACTGTTTCACATTGTTTGCAAAAACAAAAGCCCATTGACATTAACAGCGTCGGGGTCGCACAGTGTTATTAGGAAACCTGACGCTGCCTCTGTTTTTCCAATCCTCTGTCCATTCTCCTTCACCCCCACAGAGAACAATCCTCTGTCCCTGTGCACCTTCACCCCCACAGAACAATGCCATGCGCCCTCGCAGAACAATCCTCTGTCCCTGTGCCCCCTCGCAGAACAATCCTCTGTCCCTGTGCCCCCTTGCAGAACAATCCTCTGTCCCTGTGCCCCCTCACAGAACAATCATCTGTCCCTGTGCCTCCTCACCCCCACAGAGAACAATCCAGAGGCCCTTTCCACAACCCCAACCACCTCCAAAATTCCCTATATGATTGCATGTACCCCCCAAGCCCACACACTTATGACCCCAGCCCCCTCCTAGTCTTAGCAGCACCTGGCCCTGCCCTAATTGAATAACATGTTAGGGAGTGGTGGTCTGGTCCGGGAGGGCTGGCGCCGGGGTCTGCTCTAAGGCTGGCTAGGTCGCTACGCCATCATGTCTCCCACGGCCTGTGTGTGTGTCTCCCACGGCCTGTGTGTGTGTTAGCAGCTGGCATGGCTGGGTCTGTGCCAGGGCATTCCCCCTCTGCGGCACTGGCACCACACCCCCAGGGAGCCACACCCGCATCGCTGGGGACCAGAGTGATTAAACACACACACACACGGGTGGATCATTGGCCTCGCACTGTACGTAATATTTCCCCTAACATTGTACTGTAATGTAGGGGCGAGGACCCCCTACCTAGATCTAAAAAAAAGTTTGGCTTCAATTGGTTTCTATGGACAGTTTCCATGCCAGATGGCCTGTGTAGTGTTATGTGGGCCGTTGTGCCCTGCCTGGAAAATAATCTAAGGGAAAGGCTGCCGCGATGCCATGCCACGGGGCAGAGGGTTTTATGAGACACACTCCAGACAGACAGAGCACTGGTGTGAACGTGACAGAGCTCTACAACCAGGGCTTAGTGAACAAGTCCACAGCTTAAAGCTCAGCTGCTGTAGACAGTGTGGAGAGACTGTCCAAGCTGTCCATTAGATCAGAGACAGACAGTGAGGGTAGACTGTCCATTAGATCAGAGACAGACAGTGAGGGTAGACTTTCCATTAGATCAGAGGCATACAGTGAGGGTAGACTGTCCATTAGATCAGTGACTGAGACGGTGCATTTTAGATAGTGCTAAGAGATTGATCGAAATGTCTGTTATTTTTTGGTTTTGAAACAACCAATTGACCGACGTTGGTTCAATTGTTTTAGTTGTTTCCTTCTTCTGTGGGCTCAATGCACACAATGTGCAGCTTCTCTAGATATAGCACAGTTCGGGCTTGATCTGATTTATGTCGTAGGGAGTTGTAGTTTCCAACAGGCCAATAGTCTACATAGTTTAGCGCAGAAAACGTGGTGATTAACTACAATGATCATAATCCATTGCGCGCCTGCTTGTCCGGTCTGTTTCTTTTACGCCTGCTACGTAAGAGAGAAGAATGTGTGATCGAGAGGGCTAGAGAGCAGTTGCATCGCAAGCTATCTCTACCTGAAAATACATGATCTAAGTGATTGATAGTTGGAATTCAGCAGTCATAAAAATATGCCTTATTTATGTTGAAGAACTACTAAAATAGTGATTGTCAGACAGCATAGGCAGCAGCTCTATAGAGATGACTTGGAATGAAATAATAAAGTCATCAAATAAAACAAATGTACTATACAACAACTGAAATATTTGATTAAAGTCATGTAAAAAGTATGTGTTTAATACGGGATAATCAGACTACCATCATGGGAGTTTTATTCTGCGTTTTATTCTGCGTTTTTACAGCATTCATCCCACAATGCATAGCGAGGGCATTTCCTTTTTTAAAATAAAACCGAAACCATGATTATTTTTGATAATCGAACCGACCTCAAAAAGCAGTAATCGCGCAGCACTAATTTCAGACCCATTTGTTGATGGATTTATAGCAGCGACGGACAACTCTGGTCCACTGACACAAGCCAGAGTATCGGTTGGTTTTAGTTATTTCTTTCAAACCATACATCTCATTTAGATGTGGGAATCCAGGTGTTTGCAATTAAGTGCCAAACAGCAAATCAGCAGACATTCAGCCTGTACTGTACACAGACTTTTGACCAATCATAGTCCCTCCCTTACCTGATGACAGAGTCTGTCCTGTTGCACCCTGGGATAGAGGAGGCCTTCTCCCCGGGGGAGCCCAGTATCTGCAGGGTGGTGTTGATGTCCACCTCAGTAGAGTGGTTGATAGAATACTCCATCACCTCCGCTGGGATCAGAGGAGTCTCACCCTGAGGGTCATCTGTCAGGACGTAGCCTGGAACCACCCCACACACATTCAATATTTAACATTCACAACTACACACTGACAACTAGGACTGGGCCTAGCCAGAAACAATCCATTAAGGGAGGTACTTTTGGAAGACAACATTTTCCATCACAGCAAAACTCCTACAGTGGAGCTTTCCACTGGTACATTACAGCCAATGTCATTCTTCACCAGTGTTACGCAAAGCACCGCTAGGATCCCATAGAAAAACTCGAAGCACACGGAGAGAACCAACTAAGGGTGTATGACTCCAAATGAAGATAGGCACCAAAGGGGAATTCTGTGGCCACTGAGAATGCTAAAATGTACTAAACAGCAGCAGTTGTACAACTGGTGGCCTGGCCCTTCCCGAAACAACATTCCTGCCATGCACCGATACACCAGCGCAGCCTGCCTCCCTGCCTAAATTTAGTCCCTAAAAACAACTAAGGAGATCTAAGGACAAAGTCTACGCCCCCCCAGAATGCAGTTAGAGGTTTCATTTTATGCTAACAGAACATAATTGACTGAATGCTAAAATAATTGTTACATAATAAAACCATACCTAAAACAACAAGGGACCACTGATGGAATTGAGCCGTGTATCCAACATGGGGCGATTGCCAATCATCCCTTATATCTGACTGACCTGAGACCAGTATGAGCCAGTGGATGTCTTCGTAGAGGTCATCCAGGACCTTGCGGTCCACTGATCCGGGGTTAGACAAGTTCATGAGGTGCTGCTGGGTCCTCTGGAGCTGGCCGTGGAGCCGCGTCACCCGCTCCTCCAACAGACTGACCACACACACGTCAGAATCATGAAAGTCACTTACAGAGCTAGGGGATCATCTAAAAGCAAGAGGTGTGTGTATATACCTGGTCAGAAGGGGGATACAGTGGTTGGCTGCGATGCGTCCTAACATGCCAATGCTGGCCAGCTGGTCTGAGAACAGCTCTCTGTCGTCCTCCTGTAACTCGTTAATCTCATCCTCCTCATGAGATGCCACACCGTTTGCTGTCTGGGGAGGACAGGAGAAAAATAAAAACAGAAAAAGAGAGCGTGAAGGAATATGCGACAAAGGAGTGAGAGAACGTCTGACCATGCTGGTCATTTATGAACATTTGAACATCTTGGCCATGTTCTGTTATAATCTCCACCCGGCACAGCCAGAAAAGGACTGGCTACCCCACATTGCCTGGTTCCTCTCTAGGTTTCTTCCTAGCTTTTGGCCTTTCTAGGGAGTTTTTCCTAGCCACCGTGCTTCTACACCTGCATTGCTTGCTGTTTAAGGTTTTAGGCTGGGTTTCTGTACAGCACTTTAAGATATCAGCTGATGTACAAAGGGCTATATAAATACATTTGATTTGAGAACGTGGATCAGTGGATCGACTGTTTACAAGCATTAACATATCAATGAACCATAACAATTGACTGACTGATTATATATGAGTCTAGGTCAAATCAAATTTTATTTGTCACATACACATGGTTAGCAGATGTTAATGCGAGTGTAGCGAAATGTTTGTGCTGCTAGTTCCGACCGTGCAGTAATATCTAACAAGTAATCGAACAATTTCACAACAACTACCTTATACACACACAAGTGTAAAGGAATGAATAAGAATATGTACATATAAATATATGGATGAGTGATGGCCGTGCAGCATAGTCAAGATGCAGTAGATGGTATAGAGTACAGTATAAACATATGAGAGTAATGTAGGGTAGGTTGACAGGTGTGTGTGTCTCTCACCAGATTGCGGGTGCCGTCGGGGGCGGCCAGGTGACACTGGATGTAGGAGTTGAAGACCTGAACGGCGGGTTGGACGAAGCAACCGCGGGGGAAATGTTCATCATCCTGAACCAGGGTCAGCCATGACTCTAAAAGCTTGTCATACGCCTCCATGTATACCATGTCATCCTTATCCAGCTGGGCAGGGGGAGAGAGGCAGAGACTCATTGAATAGGCCTTTTCAATGCAACAACAATACGTGAAACATTTTCTCCATGGATCAACTATGTTCCTTGCAGTAATGTTCGAGGTGTAATGCTGACCACTTCCTCCAGGGCGGCGCTGCGTCCGAAGGAGCAGGTGAGGAGGGTGAGACAGTTGATGAAGGAGGTGAAGAGCTCGCTGGGCAGGGCAGTCAGGATGACACGGGGGAACGTGCTGATCAGGTTGGAGATGATGTTAGAGATACCTACTGCCTCAGAGTCCTCGATCTCTATCCTGGGACACAAACAAAACACAACCTTAGAGGAATGTTGGCCAATTTGATTCCAAATGAGACATAGTTTGTGAAAGTATTTCACAAATGTTTTTGAACCAGGTATGGTACTAAACCAGACACTGTGCTCTGCTGCCCAGTGTGTGAGCACTGAGCAGTACCTGTTGCCTTGGGGTTAGGGCCATGTTTCCACAGCCCCAGTTAGAGCACTGTCTGGAGGCCTGCCTGCTGTAGCTAGCCTACTGCCTAGCACCGTGCGGCTCGCTAACCCCCATCAGATGGATTTAAATTGCAAGCAGAGCTGTTCAATCACTGCAGATTGGCCATCCTGCCCGCATGGTTTTCCGATGATGCAACTGGAAAAAAGCTCCAGGAATAGGTGATTACGGAGAAGGGAGAGAGAGACCCTTACTCACTCCGCCTAGCAAGTCACGAGTTCCGAGCACACAAGTGTGTATGTGTTTTATTTATACATTAGAGCCGAGTCCTCTTGATTCAGATAAGAACTACTTTAACGGACAGACGAGTCGATTACACACAAAATCACATTACTCATTACTCTACCAGCCTCCAGTCCAAATAATCACTTACAATCACACACAGCCCATAATGATCAACATGCAGTACAGATTAATCTACGTGTCATCTTAAAACAACTGCCCAAGTTCAAAACTATTTTAGAGCTTCTTGAACACACAGAGGGCAGCAGTGTTTCTAGCCCTGGATTGGGTCTATTGAAACCAACCAGTTAGTCTAAGGTCCTGCCAGACTCACCCATTGATCATGCTGAGAAGCCCCTCCACCAGGTGGGCCAGGTAGGAGACCTGAGCGGTCTCATCAGGGAAGATGGGGCCGTGCATGGAGGCCAGCTGGGCCAGGCACTGCAGGGAGTCCTGGGCCATGTCTGAGTCCTCACGGATCTTTCTGTGCACCTGAGGAGACAAGTATGGAGGGGAGAAGAGGAGAGGGTTGTGTTAAATAGTTGTTTTTAAGCAAGTGATGACATACAGCTATCTCCTCAGAAGAGTTTTTCCTAATGATGATGACAATAATGATGCTGGTTGTGAGACCATGAAGGTAAAATGAGCAGAAACTGTGTTGAAATATTGAAATAATGTATTGTGCATCTCCGACAAAGCAACAAACCAACCTGACCAGTGCCAATCATGCCCCATAACACCTGACCAGAACACAAAGGACAGTCACAGCTCTCGGTTTCCATTCAGTTCACGTTAACCCGGACACTTTTCCCAGCTACTTGGGAGTCAAATCACACCGGGGTCTGAGGACTGCCACTGATGACCAGAACAATAGACAGAATTTTAAGACCAATTGAAGTGACAGACTCACCGTCTTTTGAAGCGATAAGAACAGAGAATCAATGCTGAAAACGCTGGTCCCCGAACCCAGACACAGTAACCCTGGATGTCACCACAAACAATTCCAATCGATAACAGAGCCCGTCTGAATCTCTCCGAGGCAGTCTCAACCAAACCCAGAGTGGATCTTCTCAGAAACGGATTGGTAGTCAGAGTAGACTTGTTATTCTCTGTCACAGAGGTTGCATGGTGAATTGGCTGCGTAGACACCGAGTGGTGAGCAGGCTTCAGCTCTACTGTGGAGCAACATGTGTTTTCACTGACAAGCAGCGCAATGTGGACGCTTGTCTCTGAACTGTCTATTCTCTCAGTCTGCTTTTTCTTGGTTTCTTTTACTGTTATTGTCCCTGCTAGCCCCACAAGTCCAACGCAACCGTTTGCATGCCACCCAACAGCTCCAGAACTCTCCCCACCACTCTCCCTTCTTCCTCAGAGACCCTCTCTCAACCTCCCTTTTGTTCTCGCTCTCCCTCTTCTCCAGCTGTAGTGGCTGGTTGTCAGCCACGGTGATCCGAGGGCTCTGATGCTAACGTAGCGAAGCGCAGCCGAAACACCTCACTGCTGCTGGGTAGTGCTGCTGCTTCCCTCTCCAGAGTGTGAAGTCATTCTCTGGAGGAGAGAAGTGAAGGGGAGGAGAGAGTGAGGGAGGAGAAGGAGAGAAAGCGAGTGCAAGGCCAAAGATTGTGTGCCGCACGCGCTCTAAAAACAGCTGCACCAACGAACATCCGCACAACGCTAGCTATGCCAATCGCCTTGAGTCCGACTATAGTTAGAGACAGGCAGGGGGTAGAGGGTAAATCAAAACAAGACTGGGCACTCCTCTGCGCAGAGAGAATGAGGGAGAGAGAATGATTCTCCTATTTATAGCAGGAGACAAAGCCTGGTGTCTGTTTCCTCAGGGGATTGGAGGCCTTTCTGTTTTTTTTTCCATCAACTGAGCGCTTCCGTCGGATTGTCTCTCTCCTTCTCGCTCTCTCGTTCATTCAGATCCAGTTACTGCCGCCCAGGGTGGAATCAGCCATCGTCAAAACATCAGGTCCAGCGCTCCAGACGCAGCCCTGATTGTGTTTACTGGGCAAAAAGAGCTCTAGTGTACTAGACGCTGAGACGTTCTGACTTAAAGCAGACGCAACCCTGAGCAAGAGAAGCAGTGCACACAGACACACTAACAGAATCACAAATTAAAGCCACCCTCTCATCAGTCCAAACCCAATACAAGCCAAAACCAAAGCAAACCACAAACAAAAACAGCAGAAGGCAAAATTACAGCTGGTAGGGAAAATGTTATCTTATCACTCATTTCACTAGGTGTCAAAAGAACAGTGGCATATTTCCCTGATCTTCTGCCCCTAGCCAATTTATCCTCCCTGGCCTAGACCACTGTCTCAGAGTGTAACTGAGAACGCTCTCACAGTCTACTTCCAACATGGATTTCTTTCAGATCTGTTTCTGTTTCCTTCAGTCACTTAACTGGAAGCTTCAACTTCATAATGTAAAGGAGTGGATGTATGTACTTGGAGGGAGACTTCTGACCTTCAACATTCCTTAGACCACTTAGCCTCCAGAGTGAAGTTGTTTAAAGGAAGACTGACACCCACAGAGGAGGGAGATGGACCCCCTTAGGGTCCTTAAGAGGGTGTGTGTGTGTGTGTGGGGGGGGGTACTGTTAACGGGGCCCCCTAATCCCAGGGTTAGGGTGTAATCCTGCCATCGCTCTCTTTGAACTCTGACCCTGGCAGCGCGTGCCTGGACGTCCCCCTCCCTGGGCCGTCACCCTCACAGCTGAGGATTGAGAAGCAGCAGCTGAGCACCCCAAAACAGTTGCACACACACACAGACAGACAAAACAAACTGTTGCACACACAGACACACACACAGACAGACAAAACAAACTGTTGCACACACAGACAGACCACACTCTTACATTAACAAACATCTCACTCACCATAAATACCACATTGTTGAGGTAAGAAACACCACAACTCTTGTTAGGCTGCTCAGTGGTCAGACACAATATAAGAGAGATTTTCTGGTCCCAAACCACTCAATGCAAGGAGAGGGGTTTACACACATCCAAATGAAAAATTCTACAATACAAAATATATATTAAGGTTCCAAACAGCTCAAAACATCTATGGGCTTCTCAACCTCACTCATCCAAAATTATATCTCATGCCAGTTGTAGAAACTGAGCGATGCAGAATAGAGAGAAGTCTCCAGTGATGTAATGTGGGCTGGAGGAGAAGGGAGCAGTATATGGCAGGAGACTGGGACTTGAAAACACACAGGTGAGAGTAGAATGGAGCAGTATCCGGCAGAGGCACACAGAGAGCCTGGATGTTGAGGGAGAGCTGACGGATTTCTTCCACGCTTAATCTCGCTCACAACACTAAGCCAGAACGGCAGCTTCACACACACACACACGTTTCACTGCCATATCTAAACGTCACCTAAGAAAAATACTACATTGCAATATCATGATTATTTGTAATAAATGCTTCACTATAAAATGTCACGTTTCACATGCCTCATTATAAAATACGGTTCAAACCCTCCCTCTCCGTAGTAAGAACCACAAGAGGAGACAATGGTCAAGGATCAGTCAAGCAGGACAGAAGGATGTTCTAGCTACATAGAGAGATGAGAGAAATACTCACGGTGAAGAAGAGGTCCATGACACAGGTGTCGAGCAGGGCTTCTCTCCAGGTCTCTGTGGGCTTCAGCATCACGTTCTGGGTGGACTCAAACATGGCGATGTAGTGGCGCCCCAGTGACCCCCAAGTTAAGGCCAACATGGGGAATGCTGACTCTCTGGCTCACACACACACACAAAAGCCCCTGTCACTAGAGCCCTGTCTGTCAGTCACAGTGGAATCTGGTCTGTCTCCCTCTCGCTCTGCCTGCGATGCTCTCCCTCTCTGCGGTCTGAGTGGCGTGGAAACTTGTGGTTACTCACCCACTAGCTCTCTCTCATCAAGTCTGCCACTCTCCTCCCTGACTCTGTTGCCCTCTCTCTCACACTCAAGGCTCTCTTTCCTTCACTGTGTCTTTTTCTCTCCCTCGCTCTATGCTGAGGCCCAGTGAAGAAACTCCCACAGGAATGTCAGATCAAAGCCAGTCCCCATCACAGGCCAAGCATTCCACTGGGTCGGACCCACAGCCCCACACACACACACACACAGCCCCCCACACACACACACACACGAGACAGGTGCCAGCTTTGTGCTTGTGTGTGTGTGTGTCCCTCTCCGCACTCCCTCCAGCAGCCTTGGCTTTATGACCTTCTATAAAAAGCCCTGGTCCACCAGAACTCTGAGTGAACCTGAAGAGAGAGAGGTAGAGGGAGAGAAAAAGAGTGTGAAAAGCCTCTTGGGAAGTGTTGGAGACGGGGTATTAACTCCGGGGACCAACCACTGGAGTTCATATGTGTGAGAGATTTACCTTACTGACAACCATGCATGTACCAAATACAAAACAAAGATTTTGGCGTATATACGGAAGCAGATTTTCATCTGGTTACCAGTATGTTTAGCTATCATGCAACTTCTTACCACTCCATGTCACGCTAAACAGCCTGGCCATCAATCTTCAAATATGAACATTCATTAATCAGCAGAAGAGGTTTTTGATCCAGATTCAATAACCCTTCGGGCTATAATCAAATCAAAAGGTTATGCAAATTGACTTTCAACCTTCGTCTCTCCCAAGCCCGTACTGGAGTTGTAGCGATGAGACAAGATAGTAGCTACTAAAAAACAATTGGATACCACGAAATTGGGGAGAAAAAAAGGGGTAAAAATAAATAAATAAAATAAATAAAAAATAAATAAAAAGGTTATGCAAATACTGGAACTCTATCACTTTTTGTCCTCCACAGAACACATTGGTATTCATTTGGTTACTAGCAACAGTTTGTCCAGACGAAACCATTTGTTCAGACGAAACCAATCTGTCAAAAGTTGCTAGCTCATGTCAAATTTCTCAAACTAAATGCCTACCTCAATTCCAACCACAAAACGACTTAGTTGTTTTTAACCTAAAGAAAATACAGCAACTTGAGTCGCTAACAGCTAAATGTTTTTGACTTTGTTATATAATTCTATACTGAACAAAAATATAAATAAAACATGCAACAATTTCAAAGATTTTGCTGAGAGTTAGTTAATAAGGAAATCAGTACATTTAAAAATTCATAAGGCCCTAATCTATGGATTTCACATGACTGAGCATGGGCGCAGCCAAGAGAAAATCAGAATGAGTTTTTCCCTACAGAAATACTCCTCTAAGTCTATATTTAACTCATCTAGGTATTTTCTGTCCAGATGACTTTTTGGCCATTGTAGATACAGTACATTGGCAGTGGACGTGTTAAGAGTACAAAGCTATGTTAAGGAGTTGGGGGGGGGTTTAAGTGATACATCCTCCACTAAGTCTCGCTTGCAGCCCTGTCATGTGAAATAACACTGGAGGAATGCCCCACACCCCCTCCCTCGACCCTGCTCTCCATAATTCCCCCCTCTCCTGCCCGAGTTAGGACAGCCGCCCCCAAGACAGCATAACTCACTGTTTTTGGGTGTATGTGTGTCAAGGTCTCCAGTGGGTCAAGGCAAGGGGCAGGCCTGAAGCCTGAGCAAGACCCCAACCCGACCTCAGGGTTAATGTCAGTGTGGAGACGCGCTGTCGTACTAACGCACAGGGAGCTGGTTAGGGACTGGCTCTGAGGTGACACACGCCATGGCCCAGAGGGGGAGTGCGGCGCGGACAGATGCCACACATGCCGCGGGTTAGTTTGTGAAGGATCGAGCCAGGCTACGGCTGTCAAGCATGCAATTAAGGAGCAGCCCCTTGACACACATGCACACTCACATTCAAAACACAGAGACATGTCTGATTCACGTGGACAGAAAGCCACACCACTTTACCTTCCCAGGAGTCTTCATAAATCTGTTCTCTGTTCCAACAATCATTCAGACAGCACCCACACTGACTAACTGCCACTTGAAACACACACACACACACAAAGAGACACACGAGGGTGTCTGGTATTTCAGACGGACACTCAACAAGCAGTGGGGTTTAAAGAGGCTGGCGGCCCTTGACCCCCTTGCCCGCCCCCCCTTAAAGAGGCCTGGTTATTGGGCTGCTATCTGGTATGGGCAGACACAGACACACAAGGCCTCTTTGAAAGTGATACATAACCCTGGTTGGCAGCGACGCCACCTCAGATCCATTTAAATACTGAGAGAGGCGGGAGAGAGAGAGGCTGCCAGTCTGAGTAGGATTAACGCGCCAATGACACACATATGCGCCCACATGCACGCACACACACACACACAAGACTTAGAACACACCAACACAAACACAGCCAAATATGAGAGCAACAAATTAAAACAATGGTACGACCATATATCACACCCCAAACCTTTTGCACTGAACCCAAGACCCCCGAATGTTCCTATGACAAAAACAAACAAAACCAACATTTCTGTCCAAACTACTACCCTCCGGTGGGACATTCGGCCCCAAACTTGCAAAGATACGATTCTGCTCCTAGTGCCGTTTTCGTTCCTTGTTCTAGGATCTCTTCTCTTAATTCATATGGACCCAGAACTTAATTGAGTAACTGACCAATTATGTAAGACTTCCGTTCTGGGTTAACACAGGTCCTAACCCACCAATGGGAAACACTGCAGACTAGATAAAGGATATGATTGGGCGGCAAGAAGTTCCAGCTGAGGACCTGATTGGCCAGGGCCAGGTATCTCTGGAACACTGAGGACATCTGAGCGTTGAGGTTCTCTCTGCGACTGAACTCCTGCAGCACCTCCATGGTCAACATGAAGATCTGATGAAGGTCATCCTCCTGAACACACACATTAGGACAAAAATACACAAAACTGTCATTGCAAGCAAACAAACACACTCCTACCAAGTCAGAGATAACATAGTGTTCACTTAGAAAGGAACAGAGGATAGAGGAGAAGGAGCAGGAGGAAGAGAAGAGGCCTGACCTGAAAAATGCGTTTGCAGCTGCCATGGAACTCCATGTTGAGGCCGATGTTACTGGTCTTACTGGAGCTGGAGAACTCACTGATGAGGGCCGTCAGGATGGAGCAGGCCAGCGTCTGCTGCAGGTGCACAAACATACACACACAGGTCACACACACCGTATTTCATAATGAGGGTAGCTGACAGAATAGCAGCCAGCTTACTACAGAGGCCTGATCTAAAAGAGAGCCAGGCTTTGAACCCCTCCCTGGCCTCCTGAAACCCTACCTGGCCTCCTGAAGACACAGACTGCCATCTAGTGGAGACAGATGAACTCTCCCAGTAGTAGAGCTCTCAGGTTGGTGAGACCAGAAATCACAAAGGAAAAGTGGGAAACAGCATGGATCTTTAAAGGGCAACCGCACTTCCTGATTTGGCCTCGTTTTTTATGTGGCTGTCTAGTGTGCGCACAGATGGGAAAAGTTTGCCAAATTATTTTTGCCAATAAGCTTCTGCAACCGTGGCAAAGTTGATTTTTACTTTGGATAGCATATCTCCTGGGCTGGTTAGGGACTGTCAATAAATAAAAATGTAAAATGACACTTTCCTTGTTGCACACCTTTTAGTTCTCATTAAATGCTTTCAATATTTGTATATGAATTTCTACAATTTATAGTTGGTTTGAGGATTTTAAGTCATTGAAATCTGGAGCTATTAGAATTTTAACATATTGTCATGTACATTATGTAATTTACTTATGGTCCCCAACCTAGCCCCATAGGGATATCCAAAGCCCACCGGAATTGACCATGGGTATTACGATTGGGTTGCATTAGCTGCACTCCAAATTCATGATTACTTAAGTGCTGCCAGCATGTGGACAGGATTGAAACTAACCCAACCTTCATTTACATTTTGATGCAGTCACACAAAACTTTGTTTTGGACAAGACTGACTTTATGATCAAAATGATCCTATTTACACTTTGAAGTCAATTTTGACAGAATAAATGTTTGACTCATATTCTCATTTAGAAAATGGTCTATGGATTTTAGGGGCAGTTGCTCTTTAAAGCCAGAAGCACAGTGAAAATCTACTATCACTATTGGATTTGAGGGAGTGGACTTGTTCACCACACACACACACAGAAAGTATTCAGACCCCTTGACTTTTTTAACATATTGTTACACGCTTGGCACACCTGTATTTGGGGAGTTTCTCCCATTCTGCTCTGCAGATCCTCTCAAGTTCTGTCAGGTTGGCTATTTTCCGGTCTCTCCAGAGTTGTTCCATTGGGCTCAAGTCCGGGCTCTGGCTGGGCCACTCAAGGTCATTCAGAGACTTCTCCCAAAGCCACTCCTGCATCGTCTTGGCTGTGTGCTTAGGGTCAATGTCCTATTGGAAGGTGAACATTTGCCCTAGTCTGAGGTCCTGAGTGCTCTGAAGCAGGTTTTCATTAAGGATCTCTGCACTTTGCTCAATTCATCTTTCCCTCGATCCTTACTAGTCTCCCAGTCCCTGCCGCTGAAAAACATCCACAAAGCATGATGCTGCCACCACCATGCTTCCCCCGAAGGGATGATGCCAGGTTTCCTCAAGACGTGATGCTTGGCATTCAGGCCAAAGAGTTCAATCTTGGTTTCATCAGACCAAAGAATCTAGCTTCTCATCGTCTGAGAGTCCTTTATGTGCCTTTTGGCAAACTCCAAGCAGGCTGTCATGTGCCTTTTACTGAGGAGTGGCTTCCGTCTCGCCACTCTACCATAAAGGCCTGATTGGTGGAGTGCTGCAGAGATGATTGTCCATCTGGAATGGTTTTCCCATCTCCACAGAGGAACTCTGGAGCTGTGTCAGAGTGACCATCGGGTTCTTGGTCATCTCTCTGACCAAGGCGCTTCTCCCCCGATTGCTCAGTTCGGCCATGCTGCCAGCTCTAGGAAAAGTATTGGGGTCCACTGTGTTCTTGGGGACTTTCAATGCTGCAGACATTTTTTGGTACCCTTCCTCAGATCTGTGCCTCGACACAATCCTGTCTCGGAGCTCTACAGATAATTACTTCGACCTCATGGCTTGGTTTTTGCTCTGACATGCACTGTCAACTGTGGGACCTTATTGAGACAGGTGTGTGCCTTTCCAAATAAGGTCCAATCAATTGAATTGAATTACCACAGGTGTACTCCAATCAAGTTGTAGAAACATCTGAAGGATTATCGATGGAAACAGGATGCACCGGAGCTCAATACGAATCTCATAGCAAAAGGGTCTGAATACTTAAGTAAATAAGCTATCAGGTTTTTTTTGACATTTGCAAAAATGTCTAAACCTGTTTTTGCTTTGTCATTATGGGGTATTGTGCATATGGATTCAATTAACCACTTCATACATTTTAGAATAAGGCTGTAATGAAACAAAATGTGTAAAAAGGGAAGGGGGTCTGAATACTTTCTGAATGCACTGTAGCTATAATTTTTGGGGGCAGCAATTAGACCGAGGTTACAAAAGTTTATTTGATATTGGTCACCAATATTTACCTTTCCCAACAGACATAGTCGTGGAGATGGATGGATATACATTCTTAAACACAATGATGTGATAGCACAGACATTAACCCAAAATGGCGTCAGTTTGTCACAGGTCCACAGCATATGTAATAGGGTTCCTTTTTGGGTTTTTTAGATCTCCAACAGAGATATGACATTTCTGGGTGCATTACATGCATTCTGACAGGAATGTAGTAAATACTATGGATTATCTTTAGTTGCAATCATTTATTTCTAAGGTCGTAGGATCAAATATGAAAATGTTCACATATCTGTGACCAAGCTTTTTCCCTGCACATTCACCTTGCTCAACATATTGTTTGGATTTCAGGGCAGCAGTCTCTGCAGAGCAGGTGTTGATTCAATTATATTCAAGCTTCAAGTGTTCAACTGTTGATGGGTGTCAACATGTCTAAGCTGTGTTTTCTATCTAAGGCGTTGATTTTCTGTTCTAGTATTTCACATTTTTTATTGGTTCTTTATCTTATATGAAGAGTAAGACATAATACATCCTTTCAAATATGCTTTAAGAGCTTCCCAGACAAGTTGTGCATACTTTATTATCTTGATTATTACTTTATTATCTACATTTATTATCTATTTTATTTATTTCCAAAACATATATCTCAATACACAGAGACGAGGTAAACTCGGTGTAGAATTCACTGAAATGCTTACTTGCGAGCCCTTTCGCAATGCAGAGTTACAAAATTAAGAAAAAGATCAACCAAAAAACAATAACGAGACTATTTACAAGGAGTACCGGTAGTCAATGTGCAGGGTGACAATGTAGTTGAGGTACATGTAGGTAGAAGTAAAAGTGACTAGGCAATCAGGATAGAAAATAAACAGCGTAGTAGCAGCGTATGTGAAGAATTGTGTCTGTGTGTGTGTGTGTGTGTGTGTGTGTGTGTGTGAATGTCGTCTGTGCGTTAGAGTGTCAGTGTAGTGTGTGAGTGAATGTACATTTGAAGTCGGAAGTTTACATACACTTAGATGGGAGTCATTAAACCACTCCACACATTTCTTGTTAACAAACATATTGTTTTGGCAAGTCGGTTAGGACATCTACTTTGTGCATGACACAAGTAATATTTTACAGACAGATTATTTCACTTATAATTCACTGTATCAATTCTAGTGGGTCAGAAGTTAACATACACTAAATTGACTGTGCCTTTAAACAGCTTGGGACATTCCAGAAAATTATGTCATTGCTTTAGAAGCTTCTGATAGGCTAATTGACATCATTTGAGTCAATTGGAGGTTTATCTGTGGATGTATTTCAAGGCCTACCTTTAAACTCAGTGCCTCTTTGCTTGACATCATGGGAAAATCGGAAAAAAATTGTAGACCTCCAGAAGTCTGGGAACAATTTCCAAACGCATGAAGGTACCACGTTCATCTGTACAAACAATAGTGCGCAAATATAAACATCTTGGGACCACGCAGCTGTCATACCGCTCAGGAATGAGACGCGTTCTTTGGTGTGAAAAGTGCAAATCAATCCCAGAACAACAGTAAAGGACATTGTGAAGATGCTGGAGGAAACCGGTACAAAAGTATCTATATCCACAGTAAATCGAGTCCTATATCGACAAAACCTGAAAGGCCGCTCAGCAAGGAAGAAGCCACTGCTCCAAAACCGCCATAAAAAAAAGCCAGACTACGGTTTGCAACTGCACATGGGGACAAAGATCGTACTTTTTGGAGAAATGTCCTTTGGTCTGATGAAACAAAAATAGAACTCTTTGGCCATAATGACCATCGTTATGTTTAGAGGAAAAGGGGGGATGCTTGCAAGCCGAAGAACACCATCCCAACCGTGAAGCATGGGGGTGGCAGCATCATGTGGTGGGGGTGCTTTGCTGCAGGAGGGACTGGTGCACTTCACAAAATAGATGGCATCATGAGGAGGAAAATTATATGGATATATTGAAGCAACATCTCAAAACATCAGTCAAGAAGTTAAAGCTTGGACGCAAATGGGTCTTCCAAATGGACAATGACCCCAAACATACTTCCAAAGTTGTGGCAAAATGGCTTAAGGACAACAAAGTCAAGCTATTGGAGTGGTCATCACAAAGCCCTGACCTCAATCCTATAGAAACTAATTGTGGGCAGAACTAAAAAAGTGTGTGCGAGCAAGGAGGCCTACAAACCTGACTCAGTTACACCAGCTCTGTCAGGAGGAATGGGCCAACATTTACCCAACTTATTGTGGGAAGCTTGTGGAAGGCTACCAGAAACATTTGACCCTAGTTAAACAATTTAAAGGCAAAGCTACCAAATACTCATTGAGTGTTTATGTAAACTTCTTACCCACTGGGAATGTGATGAAAAAAATTAAAGCTGAAATAAATCACTCCACTATTATTCTGACATTTCACATTCTTAAAATAAAGTGGTGATCCTAACTGACCTAAGAAAGGGAATTTTTACTAGGATTAAATGTCAGGAATAGTGAAAACTGAGTTTAAAATGTATTTGGCTAAGATGTATGTAAACTTCCGACTTCAACTGTAGGTAGAGTCCAGTGAGTGTGCATAGAGCCATTGCAAATAAAAAGTGTGTCAATGCAAATAGTCAGGGCTGCCAATTGATTAACTGTTCAGCAGTCTTATGGCTTGGGTGTGGAAGCTGTTCAGGAGCCATTTGGTCCCCAGACTTCGCGCTCCGGTACTGCTTGCCGTGTGGTAGAGAAACAGCCTGAGATTTTGATGGCTGGAGTCTTTGACAATCTTTAGGGCCTTCCGCTGACGTCGCCTGGTATAGAGGTCCTGGACGGCAGGGAGCTCGACCTGTATGCACTACCTTCTGTAATGCCTTCCGGTCGGATTCCAAGCAGTTACCATAGCATGCGGTGATGCAGCCAGTCAAGATGCTCTCAATGATGTAGCTGTATCACTTTTTGAGGATCTGTGGGCCCATACCAAATCTTTTCAGCCTCCTGAGGGGGATGAGGCAGTTAAACCCACTGTTCCTAGGCCGTCATTGAAAATAAGAATTTGTTCTTAACTGACTTGCCTAGTTAAATAAAGGTTTATAAAAACATGTAAAAAATGGTGATGGAGTTGTGTACTACCACACAGTCATGGGTGAACAGGGAGTACAGGAGGGGACTAAGCACGCACCCCCGAGGGGCCCCCGTGTTGCCTACTCTCACCACTTGGGGGCAGCCAGTCCAGGAATCAGCTGCAGAGGGAGGTGTTCAGTCAGTGTTCTTAGCTTACAGTTCCAGGGTCCCAAGTAACATTGTGTTGAATCGCCATGTCTTTGTCAAAGGAAGTTTGAGCTTAAAGCTTAAATAGGCTGTCGTCCGTAATTATTCTAGATAGGCATTTACATGCAGAAACACGGTCAATTAAAATAAAATGTTACAATACAAA
Source organism: Oncorhynchus mykiss (assembly GCF_013265735.2). Classification (NCBI taxonomy): domain Eukaryota; kingdom Metazoa; phylum Chordata; class Actinopteri; order Salmoniformes; family Salmonidae; genus Oncorhynchus; species Oncorhynchus mykiss. The sequence goes on from NC_048567.1 coordinate 65,416,977, forward strand.
AGTAAAAGTAAATTCTTGAAAATGAGATACCACTTTTATGTCTCTGTGTCACATATGCATTTTAGAGAGCCAATGCTAACTAGCGTTAACGCAATGACTGGAAATCTATGGGTATCTGCTAGCATTGCCAAAATCCCTAAGTATCCATTTAATGTATTAATTTCTTAAGTATTACCCACAACACGTGAAATTGAGATGGATCTTTAAAATAAATTGTTTAGTGCCCTCTAATATTGGCACCTTTGGTAAATATGAGCAAAACAGGCTGTGAAAAAAAAAGATTTGCTGTTTATTCTCTAGGTCTTTCATTCAAAATATTCACCGAAAATCAAACCTTTATTTGAAGTAAAATTACTGAAATAAATATTTTTCTCCGAAACATGTGCCACAATTATTGGCACCCATATAAATTATTGAGTAAAATCTAACTGAAGTATATTCCCATTCATATTTTAAGTTAAGGTCACCTGAGTGATTAGGAACACTTGAGTGTTAAGCCATGGCTTCCTGTTTCACTGGGGTATGAGGTGACACACAGGATGTCATGGATGACCCAAGAACACAGTGGTGATGTGCGACAAAAAGAGGACGTCTGTCTATTTTGACCCCACACACCGTGAGGAAGATGGTTAGAGTGGCAAAAAATCTCCAAGGATCACAGCTGGAGAATTGCAGACGTTTGTTGGGTCTTGGGGTCAGAAAGTCTCCAAAACTCTGATCAGATGCCACCTACATAACCCCAAGTTGTGTGGGAGGGTTGCCATAAAAAAGCCTTTGCTGTCATCAAAAGACAAACTCAAGCACCTACAGTTTGCCAAACGTTACTGGAACTTTCAATAGGACCGGGTTCTATGGTCAGATGAGACCAAAATAGAGCTTTTTGGAGAGAAAAAAACACCAGAGGTGGGTTTGGCATAAACCGAAAGATAGCCATAAAGAAAAGTACCTCATCCCCCACTGTGAAGTATGGTGGTGGATCTTTGATGTTGTGGGGCTGTTAGGACATGTGGCATCATGGGCTCCATCATGGGCTCCATCATGGGCTCCACCAGCAGATATTAAATCAAAACCTGACTGCCTCTGCTAGGAAGCTTAAACTGGGCCATGGTTGGATCTTCCAGCAGGACAATGCTCTAAAGCACACCTCAAAATCAACACAAAAATGGTTCACTGACTACAGAATCATGGTTTTGCCATGGCCGTCAAAGTCCCCTGACCTAAACCCCATAGAAAACATGTGGATTCTCATCTTCAGCTCATCCCACAAGTGTGGACCTCGGAATCTGAAGGATCTAGAGAGATTTTGTATGGAGGAATGGTCTCAGATCCCTTGCCATGTGTTCGCCAACCTCATTATGCATTATAAGAGAAGACTCATAGCTGTTATCTTGGCAAAGGGAGGTTGCACAAAGTATTGAATGAAGGGGTGCCAATAACTGTGGCACACATGAGAAAAATATTTGTTTTATGATGAGAATGTATTTTTTCTTTCAACTATTTTACTTTAATTAAAAGGTTTGATTTTTGTGAATATTTTGAATGAAAAGACCAAGAGGATAATTTTTTTTTTTTTATTCACTGCCTGTTTTGCTCATATTGGGAATATACTTCAGTTAGATTTTACTCGTACTATGTGTCCATGCTATGTGCAGTCAACTAGGATAATTACTGTTTGTAAAGTAAATATAGTGATTATTATTAAGGTGCCCTGGCTTGGGCTGGTTCTGCCTTTTGAGATAGATGAGACACTTCTAAAGTATATATTGATAATTAGTCCTGGCCAGCGTGATAGGTCATCCCCTCAGGGTCAACAACGAGAGAAAAACAATATAAAAAAGCACTTGCCGGCCCCCCCGAGTGGCCCAGCGGTCAAAGGCACTGCATCGCAGTGTTGCGGCGTCACTACAGCCAGGGGTTCGATTCCAGACTGTTACACAACCAGCCGTCCCATAGGACGGAGTACAATTGGGCCAGCATTGTGCGGGTTAGGGATTGACCTAATCCTAGTGATTACTTGTGGCGGGCCGGGCGCCTGGAGGCGGACTTCGGGCGTGTCTTGAATAGTGTTTCCTCCAACATATTGATGCAACTGGCTTCCGGGTTAAGCGAGCGGGTGTTAAGAAGCACAGCTTGGCGAGTCATGTTTCGGAGGACACATTACTCGGCCTTCGCCTCTCCTGAGCCCATTGGGGAGTTGCAGCGATGAGACAAGATTGTAATCAGGAAATTGGGGAGAGAAAAAAAAAAAAACACTTGCCATCAAATTTTATTTGTCACATGCTTCGTAGACAACAGCGAAATATAGAAATATTGGCACAGTGAATAACAAATAGAAATAACAGGTAAATAAAACATGGCTATTTAGGGAGTAAAAATAATATGGCCATATACAGGCAGACCAGTACCGAGTCGATGTGCAGGGGTATGAGGTAATTGAGGTCACTATGTACTGTACATGTAGTGCATTCAGAAAGTATTCACACCACATAATGATACAAAAATAGGTTTAGACATTTTTACAAATTTATTGAAGAAAAAAATGTGAAATATAAGTACTCAGACCCTTTGCTAAGAGACTCAAAATTGAGCTCAGGTGCATCCTATTTTCATTGATCATCCTTGAGATGTTTCTACAACTTGGAGATCACTTGTGGTAAATTCAATTGATTGGACATGATTTGGAAAGGCACACATCTATAAGGTCCCACAGTTGACAGTGCATGTCAGAGAAAAAAAACAAGCCATGAGACCGAAGGAATTGTCCGTAGAGCGCCGAGACAGGATTGTGTCGAGGCACAGATCTGGGGAAGGGTACCAAAAAAAATGTCTACAGCATTCAAGGTCCCCAAGAACACAGTAGCCTACATTCTTAAATGGAAAAGGTTTGGAACCACCAAGACTCTTCCTAGAGCTGGACGCCCGGCCAAACTGAGCAATCAGGGGAGAAGCGCCTTGGTCAGGGAGGTGACCAAGAACCTGATGGTCACTCTGACAGGGCTCCAGAGTTCCTCTGTGGAGATGGGAGAACCTTCCAGAAGGACAACCATCTCTGCAGCACTCCACCAATCAGGCCTTTATGGTACAGTGGTGAGACAGAAGCCACCCCTCAGTAAAAAGCACATGACAGCCCACTGAGTTTGCCAAAAGGCACCTAAAGCACTCTGACCATGAGAAACATGATTATCTGGTCTGATGAAACCAAGATAGAACTCTTTGGCCTGAATTCCAAGCGTCACGTATGGAGGAAACCTGGTACCATCCCGATGGTGAAGCATGGTGGTGGCGGCACCATGCTGCGGGGATGTTTTTCAGTGGCAGAGACTAGTAAATATCGAGGGAAAGATGAACAGAGCAAAGTACAGAGAGATCCTTGATAAAAATCTGCTCCAGAGCGCTCAGGGCCTCAGCCTGGGACAAAGGTTAAACTTCCAACAGGACAACAACCCTAAGCACACAGCCAAGACAACGCAGGAGTGGCTTCGAGAGAAGTCTCTGAACGTCCTTGAGTGGCCCAGCCAGAGCCCAGTATTGAACCCAACTGAACATCCTTGAAGAGACCTGAAAATAGCTGTGCAGTGACGCTCCCCATCCAACCTGACAGAGGTTGAGAGGATCTGCAGAGCAGAATGGGAGAAACTCCCCAAATACAGGTGTGCCAAGCTTGTAGTGTCATACCCAAGAAGACCCAAGGCTGTAATCGCTGCCAAAGGTGCTTCAACAAAGTATTGAGGAAAGGATCTGAATACTTATGTAAATGTGATCAGTTTTAATAAAACAGTTTGATATGTCATAATAGGGTTGAGTGTAGATTGAGGGGGGAAAACAATTGAATTATTTTTAGAATAAGGCTGTCATGTAACAAAATGTGGAAAAGTCAAGGGATCTGAATACTTTCCGAACACACTGTATAGGTAGGGGTAAAGTGACCAGTAGCAGCATATGTGGTGTGTGTGGCATCAGTATGCATATGTGTGCATGTTATGTGTACAGTACAGTACACTGTACAGTACAGTGCCTTCAAAAAGTATTCACACCCCTTGACTTTTTCCACATTTTGTTACATTACAGCTGTATTTTAAAATGTATTTTTCCCCCTTCATCAATCTACACTCAAACCCATTATGACAAATCAAAAATAGTTGCAACTTTGTTTTTTGCACATTTTATTAAAACTGATCACATTTACATAAGTATTCAACCGGAATTTAAAATGGATTACATTTAGATGTTTTATCACTGGCCTACACACACACCACCCCATAAATGTCAAAGTAGAATGATGTATTTCAAAATTTTACAAATTAATAAAAAATGTAAAGCTGAACTGTCTTGAGTCAATAAGTAGTCAACCCCTTTCTTATTGCAAGAATAAATACATTCAGGTGTAAAAATGTGCTTAACAAGTAAAAAATAAGTTGCATGGACTCACTGTGTGCAATAAGTGTTTAACATGTTTTTATGACTACCCCTTCTCTGTACCCCACACATACAGATCCCATAATGTCAAAGTAGAATTATGTTTTTCAAAAAGTTTACAAATCAATTACAAATGAAAAGCTGAAAATGTATTGAGTCAGTAAGTATTCAAACCTATTGTTATGGGAAATCTAATTAAGTTCAGGAGTAAAAATGTGCTTAACAAGTCACATAATAAGTTGCATGGACTCACTCAGTGTGCAGTAATAGTGTTTAACATGATTTTTGAATGACTACCTCATCTCTGTACCCCACACATAAATATAATTGTAAGGTCCCTCAATCGAGCAGTGAATTTCAAACACAGATTCAACCGCAAAGGGCAGCTATTGGTAGATGGGTAAAAATACAAAAAGGAGGCATTGAATATTCCTTTGAGCAAGTTATTAATTACACTTTGGCTGGTGTATCAATAAACACAATCACTACAAAAAAAGGCATCTTCCTTAACTCAGTTGCCGGAGAGGAAGGAAACCACTCAGGGATTTCACAAGGCCAATTGTGACTTTTAAACAGTTAGAGTTTAATTTGCTGTGATAGGAGAAAACTGAGGATGGATCAACATTGTACTTACTCCACAATACTAACCTAAATGACAGAGTGAAAAAAAGGAAGTATGTACAGAATAAAAATGTTCCACAACATCCTGTTTGCAATAAGGTACTAAAGTAAAACTTCAACAAAAAAAGTGTGGCAAAGAAATGAACATCATGTCCTGAATACAAAGTGTAATGTTTGGGGCAAATCCAACACAACACATCACTGAGTATCACTCTTCTTATTTTCGTTTTTTAGGATAATAATAATATGCAGAATAGAGATAAATACAGGCAAAATCCTTGAGCAAAACCTGGTTCAGTCTGCTTTCCAATAGGCACAGGGGGACAAAGTCACCTTTTAGCAGGACAATATCCTAAAACACAAGGCCAAATATACACTGGAATTGCTACCAAGAAGAGAGTGAACGTTCCTGAGTGGCCAAGTTAAAATGTTTACTTAAATCTACTTGAAAAGCTATGGAAAGATCTGAAAATGCTTGTCGAGAAATTATCAACAACCAATTTCACAGAGCTTGAAGAATTTTGAAAATAATTATGGGCAAATGTTGTACAATCCAAGTGTGGAAAGCACTTAGACTTAACCAGAAACACTCACAGCTCAGGGGTGTGAATACTTCTTTAAAATAGATATTTCTGCATTTAAATTTTCAATAAATTAGCCAACATTTCTAAAAACATCTTTTCACTTTGTCATTATAAGGTATTGTGTGTATACAGTGGGGCAAAAAAAGTATTTAGTCAGCCACCAATTGTGCAAGTTCCCCCACTTAAAAAGATGAGGCCTGTAATTTTCATCATAGGTACACTTCAACTATGACAGACAAAATGAGAGAAAAAAAATCCAGAAAATCACATTGTAGGATTTTTTATGAATTTATTTGCAAATTATGGTGGAAAATAAGTATTTGGTCACCTACAAACAAGCAAGATTTCTGGCTCTCACAGACCTGTAACTTCTTCTTTAAGAGGCTCCCCTGTCCTCCACTCGTTACCTGTATTAATGACACCTGTTTGAACTTGTTATCAGTATAAAAGACACCTGTCCACAACCTCAAACAGTCACACTCCAAACTCAACTATGGCCAAGACCAAAGAGCTGTCAAAGGACACCAGAAACTAAATTGTAGACCTGCACCAGGCTGGGAAGACTGAATCTGCAATAGGTAAGCAGCTTGGTTTGAAGAAATCAACTGTGGGAGCAATTATTAGCAAATGGAAGACATACAAGACCACTGATAATCTCCCGCGATTTGTGGCTCCACGCAAGATCTCACCCCGTGGGGTCAAAATGATCACAAGAACTGTGAGCAAAAATCCCAGAACCACACAGGGGGACCTAGTGAATGACCTGCAGAGAGCTGGGACCAAAGTAACAAAGCCTACCATCAGTAACACACTACGCCGCCAGGGACTCAAATCCTGCAGTGCCAGACGTGTCCCCCTGCTTAAGCCAGTACATGTCCAGGCCCGTCTGAAGTTTGCTAGAGAGCATTTGGATGATCCAGAAGAAGATTGGGAGCATGTCATATGGTCAGATGAAACCAAAATATAACTTTTTGGTAAAAACTCAACTTGTCGTGTTTGGAGGACAAAGAATGCTGAGTTGCATCCAAAGAACACCATACCTACTGTGAAGCATGGGAGTGAAAACATCATGCTTTGGGGCTGTTTTTCTGCAAAGGGACCAGGACGACTGATCCGTGTAAAGGAAAGAATGAATGGGGCCATGTATCGTGAGATTTTGAGTGAAAACCTCCTTCCACCAGCAAGGGCATTGAAGATGAAAAGTGGCTGGGTCTTTCAGCATGACAATGATTCCAAACACACCGCCCGGGCAACGAAGGAGTGGCTTCGTAAGAAGCATTTCAAGGTCCTGGAGTGGCCTAGCCAGTCTCCAGATCTCAACCCCATAGAAAATCTTTGGAGGGAGTTGAAAGTCCGTGTTGCACAGCAACAGCCCCAAAACATCACTGCTCTAGAGGAGATCTGCATGGAGGAATGGGCCAAAATACCAGCAACAGTGTGTGAAAACCTTGAAGACTTACAGAAAACGTTTGACCTCTAGGGTATATAACAAAGTATTGAGAAAAACTTTTGTTATTGACCAAATACTAATTTTCCACCATAATTTGCAAATCCTACAATGTGATTTTCTGGATTTTTTTCCTCATTTTGTCTGTCATAGTTGAAGTGTACCTATGATGAAAATTACAGGCCTCATCTTTTTAAGTGGGAGAACTTGCACAATTGGTGGCTGACTAAATCATTTTTTGCCCCACTGTATGAGTGAGAATTATTTTTCATTTAATCCATTTGCATTCCGGCTATAACAACAAAATAGGAATAAGTTAATGGGTATGCATACTGTAATTGTTCAACAAAGAGCTGGAAATAATAAGGTGTATAATTGTGGGCTTCGCGCATATAAACTGTCTCGTTTATAAACTCGGCAATTGCCCATGTTTCTTCAACATTCCTTTAAAGTGGAACTGACAGCGATTTAGCAACATTAAATCGTATTAAAATCTGTTCATATACACCCCCAGGAAGAAGGACACTTATAAAAATAAAAAAAATCTGAAAGGCGAACACTTAGGTATGGTCATTTTCACATTTTCATAAATTCATAGAATGTTTGGGAATTACGTATAGTAAGGCATTTGTGAAAATTCTATAATAATATAGAGTGGGAAACCAGCCTTGCGTTTGGACAATTAAGACACTGCAGTAAATAAAACCATCTGTCTTGCCCAGTACTGGAGTCTACACAGACCGTTGCGGCATAGCCAATCAGAGCTACAGTAGGCCTATATACACACAATTCATATATTTGTATATAGACCTACTTGCCTACATACAAATAATATAGGCAAAAAAAGTTATTTGTATATAGGCTTTTTGCCACATGGGCCTGCCATCATTCACTACGACCTGAACGGTGTTTACAGGCAGTAGCAACATTGCAAATGTAGACAATTCGAACACAAAATACACCTGAATGGATTCCTGCCAAAAGAGTCATCTTACATTTGGGAACTTGACAGTCATACTGATCAAACAACCATGAAAAGGTAGGCTATCCCTCCCACAGCTGTCTATTATGCACATCAACAAGATCAACAACCTATATTAGGCAGAGCAAGATGAGCTAAAAATCTAATGAGGGAACGTTAGATAAACACTCTCAAACTTTTTCAGCTAGTTGGCCTTCAAAATTGTACTGATAAACAATGGGGAATAGTAACCTGCTCATCCTTATGCAGTTTGCCAATGCATGCTTGTCCCAACCCAAGTTTTGACAACTGAATGGAAACTTGCCTGCCCGCCCATTTGATCGATGCCAAATACATTGGATTGACAACTACAAAAAATACGATAATTGTTGATAACAGTCATTCAAATTCACTCCAACCGCCTCTCAGCCTTTTGTATTATTCTGTACATAAATCCAGGACACTACATTTAGTATGATATGTTATTGTAATGAAACAATAAACCCAGGGTCGTTACATTATGTTGTGGATGTCCATCACCCATTTCGTATGATGTTACGAATTACAATTCGTATTATATGTTTGGAATTCGCAAAGCGTTCAATGTCACGAATTTGCTAACCTTAGCATGAGTTAGCAGTTTGGGTTAAGGTTAGGGGAAGATTTAGCTAACATTCTAAGTAGTTGCAAACTAGCTAAAAAGTAGTCAATTTAAAAGTTGCTAATTAGCTAAAATGCTCAAGTCTGTGATGAGATTCAAACTCGCAATCTGTCTTATAGGCCAGACATAGCCTATTTGTTTATACATTAAAAAAAGCATAACTGGGACCCAAACTGGCCATTGTTTTATTAGAAAAAAATATGTCCCTTTATAAATGTCCACTAGTAAATGCTGTATAACATTTTAACATATTAAAACATAAATAATACTTGTCCGGTCTTTGCTGCTATGCTTGCATATGTGCATAATATGCTGTTAGTAATTGTCAAGCTTTGCAAACCGAAGCTAGACTGCAACATTTTAGTAGCCTGGCTAGGAATGTGGAATGTGTCTGTACACGTTCCCTCCGCTGCTCGCCTGCTCGCTGTAAACAGGACACACAAAAGTAACGTAATTGAAGTTGTATTCACCGATGCGAGCACAGACTGTAATTTCATAAAGTATCAACTGTTGACTCATTTATACTCGCTTGTGTGTCCTATTCGGCCCACGGGCCTTGAGACATGTGCGCTAGCCTATTAGCCTCGTTATGACTGACTTGTGATGCTTGCCCTTGCTAGTTTGATTGTATTTACATTCCCAGCCTTAGTTACAGTTGTCCGTTTTTGTTCAAAATATTTGTTCATTGTAACTGAAACAGTGCATCTCGAATGGGTGGAGGCAGTTAACAATGTAAACGACCAGGTGTGGTTTACAACCTGAAATCAATATTATTTTGGACTGCTAAGAAATGTAATGGTGAATTGTATTAGTCATGCATTGAACTGCATCCATCTATTCTGCCAACAATGCCTTAGTGTACGTCATGGAATGTTGAGTCACATTGAACCTATTTTTAAAACATCATAAAGGATTTTTTTTTTTTTTTTACTGATATTATAATTGTCTGTTTCATATCTGCAAAGTAGTTAAAACGCTGTCAGTTCACTTGAACTAATTCATGACCATTATTCATTGTACTTTCTATGGGAGAATAAAAATATAATCAACAAGATATCATGTTGCCCACATTAATAACAATAATTAATAAACAAATAGATTGTGGCTATAGCCTACCAATTAATGGGTTGTCATTTAGACTCAATAGCCAACCGTCATTAAAGTGTTATTCATTTAGACAGATCGCTTGACTGGTGCTGTGATTGTCTTTTCAATAGGTGTGAGTGAAGGCATTAGGCAATAGTCCAGTGCCCTATCTGTCATACATTGTATGTTGGGAAGCTGTCCTTTAGTCTATACAGTGGTATGGGTAGGCAACAACACATCTGCCACACTGATCCTCAACACTGGGGCCTCTCAGGGTTGCGTGCTTAGTCCCCTCCGTAACTCCCTGTTCGCCCACGACTGCTGTGGCCAAGCACGACTCCAACACCATCATTATGTTTGCTGACGACAACTGATCTTAGGCCTGACCACCGACAACGATGAGACAGCATATAGGGAGCAGGTCAGAGACTGGCAGTATGGTGCCAGGACAACAACCTCTCCCTCAATGTGAGCAAGACAAAGGAGGAGATCGTGGACTATAGGCAAAGGCGGGCCGAACAGGCTCCCATTAACATCAACGGGGTTGAAGTAGAGCGGGTCGAGAGTTTCAAGTTCCTTGGTGTCCACATCACTAATGAACTACCATGGTCCAAACACATCAAGACAGTTGTAAAGAGGGCACGACAACACCCTTTCCTCCTCAGGAGACTGAAAAGATTTCTCTACACTCACAAGTATTTCACTACACTCGCATTAACATCTGTTAACCATGTGTATGTGACCAATAAAATTAGATTTTAAGATTTGGCATGGGTCCCCAGAAAGTTCTACAGCTGCACCATTGAGAGCATCCTGACCGGTTGCATCACCGCCTGGTATGGCAACTGCTCAGCATCTGACCGCAAGGCGCTGCAGAAGGTAATGTGTACGGCCCAGCACATCACTGGGGCCAAACTTCCTGACATCCAGGACCTATATAGTAGGCAGTGGCAGAGGAAGATTGCCAAAGACTCCAGTCACCCAAGTCATAGACTGTTCTCTCTGCTACTACACGGCAAGCGGTACCGGAGTGCCAAGTTTAGGACAAAAAGGTTCCTTAACAGCTTCTACCCCCAAGCCATAAGACTGCTGAACAACTAATCAAATGGCCATCCGGACTATTTACATCGCTGCCATTCGCTGTTTATTATCTATGCATAGTCACTTTATACATATCCTCGACTAACCTGTACCCTCGCACATTGACTCGGTATCCCCTGTATATAGTCACGTTTCTGTTATGTAATTTTCGTGTTACTTTTTGAATGATTTACTTTAGTTTTTTTGTTGTACTATTTCTTGAACTGCATTGTTGGTTAAGGGCTTGTAAGTAAGCATTTCACGGTACGGTTGTACTCGGCGCATGTGAAAAATACAATTTGAGTTCATTCATTGACATTTCCACCGTTCTCCTTGTCCAGGTTATCCAGGAATCGGGTAGCTTCTTTCACTAATTTCCATGTGATGTTTATTTTCTTCCATTTGACCCATAGATGAGTGGGGTACACCAGAAAGAAAGTGATTAGTTTTTCTCATGGCTTTTTCTTTAAAAGGTTGAATTTTCTGCATTTCATGTAGAGGTCTCCGCTCATGTCGACGTTGATCCGATAGCCCTCATTCATCAAAGGTCCGACTCCTGACAGTCAGAACTTTCTTTGTTCCTATATTTAAGGAACTTTGCAATGATGGCCCTTTGTTTGCTGCTCATGTCCCCTCTCGGCCCGCCTGTTCGATGTGCTTGTTTGATTGTGGGAGCCCATGTGAAGTTCTCTTGTTTGATTGTGGGAGCCCATGTGAAGTTCTCTTGTTTGATTGTGGGAGCCCATGTGAAGTTCTCTTGTTTGATTGTGGGAGCCCATGTGAAGTTCTCTTGTTTGATTGTGGGAGCCCATGTGAAGTTCTCTTGTTTGATTGTGGGAGCCCATGTGAAGTTCTCTTGTTTGATTGTGGGAGCCCATGTGAAGTTCTCCTTGCCCAGTAGCTGTGGTTTTACCTTTTCCGGGAATTTTTCCATTCCGGTTGTTCCACAGCTTTCTGGGAAATTTACAAAACGAAGATTTGAACTGCGACTGAAGTCCTCCATCCCGTTTAATCTTTCAGTAAGCCTCGTAATAATATATTTTTGTTCATCCACGGTTTTCTGGAGCTTTTCTTGTGCGATTTTCTCCAGGGTTAAACTGATTTATATTTATTTATTTTGCCTACCTGGTTAAATAAAGGTGAAATAAATAATTAAAATCCCGTCTCCTCCGTGTTTGCCCAGTCATAACAGTTTAGATTTTTTTTACATCGGATATTTTCTTAATCTGCTTAGACAGTTGGTCTTTGGCAGTGCAAATGTCTGTTAGTATTGCCTCTAAACTCACTTTAGTCGAGTTGTCAGCTACTTGGTCCATGGTTGCGTTGTTTCGCTGTTTGTCTCTATATAGTATTTTCCATAACATGCAGTTACCAATATAACGTTTCAGTTATTTCTTGACTTTAGAGTTGAGTTCTTTCCTATTTAAGAGGCATATTTTATTAAAGAAATGGAATGCCAAACGGCTCACCTTCAACTGACTAACTTATCACAATACCGGATATTATATTTTCTATGTTTGACATATTACGTGATAGGACTTCGATAATCATAGTGGAGTCAAGAATACATGTCTCGCTTGCGTCGGGGATGAGTTTACGAATCAGGCCTGTGTTTCTTACCACTGTGGGGTTGCCGCTGCTGATGAGTTGGCTGACTTCGTGGAAGATGCCTTTACAGTTGATCGACTTGTCCAGAGAACCTCTCTTTACTATGACAGCTACAGCCAGCAGGATCTGCTCCCGGACATACTTCTGCAGACTGGGGGAGGGAGAGAGGAGAGACTGCATGAGGTGAGATTGCGTCATACTTGAGAATCAAATTAATGCTGCCGCTACACTGACTCATACACCCCCCTTACACACACACACACACACACACACACACACACACACACACACACACACACAGGCCTACTTGGGTCTCTGTAAGACGTAGGTGAGGAGGAATGTTCGGAGCGACTCGATGCTGGCCTTCTCCAGCAGGATCCACTCCCGTACCACCGCCTCCATGACGGCTGTGGCAGCCTGGAACAGCACATAGTCTACCTTACTGGTCTCTGTGGAGGGAGAGAAATGAATCAGAGACAGACAGAATGACTGATCTCTGTGAAGGGAAAGATTAATCACAGAGAGAGAGACAGAATTACAGGTATCTGTGGAGGGAGAGAAATGAATCACAGAGACAGAATTACAGGTCTCTGTGGAGGGAGAGAAATGAATCACAGAGACAGAATTACAGGTCTCTGTGGAGGGAGAGAAATGAATCACAGAGACAGAATTACAGGTCTCTGTGGAGGGAGAGAAATGAATCACAGAGACAGAATTACAGGTCTCTGTGGAGGGAGAGAAATTAATCACAGAGACAGAATTACAGGTCTCTGGACACACATGCACATAGCACACACAGTGTCACATGTATCTGTGGGAAAACACAGCACACTCAAATATAAGTTACTGAGTTCACAAAACAAAAAACAGAAACTACTAACTAATCTCAGGAGATACAGCAGATAACACAAACATTAAGTATCACGCAAACAAACATTGAGTGTTTTGAAGCATTTGTATAGTGATTCTTACCTAAGATGTGCTTGCAGACAGCGAAGGGTGATTTAGACTTCCTGAAGGAGAGGAATATGTGCTCTGCATGCTGCCTCTGCTCTGCATTGACCATGGACGGCGGTGCCTAAAACACACACACACACACCATTAGTGTACAGTCAATTATTACACCACGTACAGTAAGTCTCACACACACCACATTAAAATTATTTCCACAGATGGACTGCTAAGCAGTGTGGCTAAAATTCAGCTCTGCAGGAAATTCACATTCCAGGTAAAGCCTAATTGCAGTAAAAGCAGCTCGGACTCAGCAGCCAGCAGGAGAAAAAGACCCTTTATCTGTCCTGACCACAAGCACGACAGGGCCTTCCTTCCCCCAACCCTCCTTCCCATGCCCAACCCTTCCCCCTACCACACACACAGCTGACATTTGTTTAGAAACTCAATTTTAACCCATTATAACCTGGAAGGTGTAATAAGGGAATAGTTGAGCGCACCTTAAAGGTGCATACGGGTAAAAGACTGGAGTTCAATGCACTTTGTCATTAACTCATGTCTAATAAACATCAGCCTATTTCCGGAGAGCAGAAACATAACAAAACACTATTAGTGAGACCTGATTATAATAGTAGTAATAAATAAATACGTATCGAATATAATTAACTTGGCCAAATAGTTATGATTTCTTCGAATGAGAGGGAATCAAGGTAACCGGCACGAGCTCCCCAGAGCACTTCCGTCACCAAGCTTGGGGGTGGGTATTATTTGTGGAACGTTCCATCAGGAATCTGTTCCAAAAACTTCGTAAAGTACAATGTTGCCAACAAACAACGCATACAAAGTAGCAAGATCAATTCACCTAACTAGCTGCCGAATAGGCATCAACTCACCACGTTGCTTATTCTTAAATGTTTGTCCATAGGCTACCAGAGATTTTTTCCCGAATAAACGTGGTGAAGTGAAAACTTAATGAAACAGCCCACTCCCTACCCAGTATCTTATTCGGCCGCTATACAACGTTGTATGCGTTGTTTGTTGGCACCCTTGTTATTTACGTTTTTAGAACAGATTTCGGTTGGAACGTTCCTGTTGGAATTATACCCACCCCCAAGCATGGTACTTGACCAAGTGTGTGATCCAATAACTTTTAGCCAACACATGGTTAGCTAATTGTTTCCAATATATGACTTATATTTGACTAAAACTGGGCTTTATGATTTATTCAGGGAGTTGAAACAGCGCCCTAATTGACTGATGCATCACGTTGGCCACAAATCGAGGGTAAAGTCAGTAACTACTAGCTATGGAACATGGTGAATCAACAGTGTCGACGCCGTGCAATGGGAATGCTCACCGAACTGTCAATTGTGGAAGAAATACAACTACATATTGTATCAAACTAACTAAACAAGTGTGTGGGTCCCTGTAAACATGTGTGTTCTACTAGTTAAGTTTTTAGGAAAAAAATCGTCACAAGACACTGTCACACATCGCTTGTGGCTTTTGGGGGATGATGGCTATCCTATATTTTTTGCGGGATGGAGACATCACTGCGCCACGCATCGCGATCCTTTCTCAGATAAATAACTGTGCCCGCTAAATCTCTCGCCGTCTCATAACTCTCAGTAAACCCCTGAACAAAGCATATACCAAAAAACACATAAAAATGAGATTATATTTCTCACCATTAAAACTTTGGCAGCGCTTTCCAGCTGTGAAATCACTTCTGGTGAACCGACCGCCGCCATCATGGTCCCTCTTCAATGACGCGCCATGCGCTGCATTGTGGGATTAAGCGGTACTCGGAGCCAATGAGTTCATGGACAGACTCTCTTGTCAGGGTGTTTTAGGATGGTGCGTGCCTATTTGGAGGTTATGTAATCGAAATAGATAGCCATAAAAATTGAGCGTAAGGGTCTTCGTTTTTACACGCCAACGCTTGCAAACGTGATATGATGTGATACCTACATTTTTAGTGACTATTCCTACCACCATAGATCTCACCAAAAAACGTAACACAAATCATCTGAATCCTCATCTCAAAATGTCTGATTGAAAGCTTTTTACTCAACTTTTGACTTGAAAATTATTTGTACAATATTAATAAAGGTGGTAACTTTAACTACTAAACTATATCCCATTAGGTCTATTTATTAAGAATGTATAAATTACTTACCAGAGATCTATGTTAATACATTTACCTTATCATAAATTATAGGTCCTCTGGGTTTATGATCAATTATTGGATGTTTGATCATAAACCCAGAGGACCTGATCTGTTGTTTCTGTTATGTTTGTCATAGCATAGGAGACAAACGATATGCTTATGGAAAAAAAGTCATGTTGCCCTTATGGAAATGTCATTCCTTGCCCCACTAGCCTATCATAGAAAATCTATTGTGTTACATGTGATTTTATAGCTTCAAATTATGATGTAAATTATTTCAATGAGATATGTAAGTTATTAGAAAATATGTGGCCACGTTTTTTACAACCATGTGACAGCAATAGGCTTATGTTCAAATACCACATATTTATTTAACTGTGTGACAGTTATAAACCCATGTCCAAAATGGAGTGTGCATGTCCTAATCTGAGCACGCAACATCATCTGTTGCCATTTGATTTCAGCCTGTTATCTGTTGTATGACTTCTGATTGTTCTATCTCATTGTTTCCTTCTGTAAAATAAGTATTTGATACCTCATAGTAGGCTAAATATATTTATTTTTGACATTGTCATCAATTCTTACATAATTATTGTTGGTGATAACTAGTTCTCCCTGAATATAATGCCTGTGTGGCGTAGAACAGACTGTGTGCTGGACTTCCTCTGCTGGTAAAAAGTTGCAATTACATTTATCTGAATTTTTATCATACTACCACACATAAACCTTTTTCAACCAAGATGAATAACCTGCATAGATTTAAGTTGTAATCAACACCCATTTGAATATTTGACTGTATTGCTCATCTTACCATTGATTAAATGGAAACCATGTTTCATCAAAAAATATTGCTCAACCTTTATAACACCTTCAGAGAGGTAGCCCACACAATGGAATTACAAAATTACAACTGATACCATACCACTTTCGATGTGTTCTCTGTGTGAAAATATCTTGTTGCATTTCATTATAATTTGATACTGAATAAAATAATGCTCAGGTCTATATTTGAACACTCTCGTCAATGTATCATTTGTATTTTCTAAATAAATATTATGGTGAGAAAAAAATGCATGTCACAGTCTATGTCTCTATCTGCTGGAAATGAACAGTATGATCAGTAGTTGAAAAATACATCCTATCAACTCATTGTTCTCTGTGGATATTAATGTTTGGCACCAATTCCAATTCCAACACATTCAACGTATGAAAAATAATAATAAATAATATTGGACAGAGAGAATATTGATACAGTATTTGTATAGCTCCCTGTATACATGTTCCTGTCCCAATTCAAACTCTCAGGGGTCATTCTAATGATCCAAAACAACACAAACTACCCAAAACAACCCACAACTACCCACAATGCTCCTCCAAAAAACAAAATTACCACCCAAAACAACAACAACTACCCAAAACAACACATAATTACCACCCAAATACCCCAAAATGCACAACTACCCAAAACAGCTACATCAAACAACCCTACGGAACTAGTCTGGCTGACACCAAACTCAGTTTTCCTGACTTCAGAGTCTGGAAAGGCTCCTTGATGTTGTAGGCACAAAGGGTCGATATTGAAGGGGGCTGTGCTTTTTCAAGCAACCAAGCTTCTACAAAACCCAAAAGAACCCCAAACTACCCAAAACAACACTAAACTCTACCCTGAATATTGTTCTATTTTCTGAACTCTACCCTGTCACACTCCACACACACACCCCGCTCACGTAGACCCCAATGCAGAACTGCAAAGCCAATGAAGAACTAGTCCTAGTGTCCGTATCCCCATGGCTAGGACAAACGACTCTGAGCCCTTTTATCCCTAGGAGCAGTAAACTGCACAATATGCAATCGGCACTTTAAAGTAGCCTGGGACTGAAAGAAGAGTAATGTGGACATTGTGACTTTGCACAGAATTTATCATGTACTGTATGTGCTATAACTACTGTAAACCCACAGCTTGTTTGTGTATATAGCTCTGTTGTTTAATCTCAGTGCTCTTGAATAAAAGACAAATTCCTGTAAAAGTAAAAAAATAAATGAACTGATCAGTGTTTCACTTTTCTCAAATCAACACATACACTGAGTGTACAAAACATTAGGAACACCCTCAGAAGAGCTTCAATTTGTCGGGGCATGGACTCTAAAAGGTGTCGAAAGCATTCCACATGGATGCTGGACCATTTTGACTCCAATGCGTCCCACAGTTTGTCAAGTTGGCTGGATGTCCTTTTTTCTTGCCCATTCACCCTTTTGAGTGGCACACATGCACAATCCATGTCTCAATTGTCTCAAGGCTTAAAAATAACCTGTCTTTAACCTTTAACCTGTCTCCTCCCATTCATCTACTCTGATTGAAGTGGATTTAACAGGTGACATCAATAAGAAATCATTGCTTTCACCTGGATTCACCTGGTCAGTCTATGTCATGAAAAGAGCAGGTGTTCCTAATGTTCTGTACAGTGTAATAACCACATCTACATTTTCTGCAAAAATGGTTTAAGCCTAATATTCAAAGCCAACAAGAATCAATCGTATTATACATTTAGACATAACATTGTTGGCTTAGAAATTACAACACAAATAGAAACTGGTTAATTTAATTTATACATATATTTTACAGGTGAGGACAGTGAAAGCATTTTTACAAATTCTCAATTCATACATATGTAAAAAAGGAGATATATATGTTGTCCAAATTATACTGTCTATAATACTGCAGACAAGGATGTTTGAACATTAGCTCAGAGGAAATTCAAAAGAATAAAGATTTTTTTAAAGTATGTATATCTGTATAAATATATATATATTCAAGAGTAACAGAATTGTATTATACATTAAGGAGAATCGAAGACATGAGAAACTCCCAAGGGTAAAAATACAAAAAGGTACAAGTAAGTTACATCATGAGTCACCACATTAGATCTCAAATCAGTCAAAGATTGTCAGTCATCACTTTCAAAACTTAGTTACAGGGAAAACACACTCACACACAAACACTCAAACACTCAAACACTAGAAAACTGACTTGGTGAGCACAGTCTCTATAAAGCTATTTCACTGAGTAGTCCATCCCGGTGAACGTGGATTGACAATCCTACTTGCGCTGACAACGATGATCAAATGAAGTGAATTTGCAGCCCAATCCTAAAGACATGAGGCACGTTCTAAAAATGTCAATTTCAATTAATTTTGTCATGCAGGTGAGCAAAAAAACTATTGACACATTTAAACAACAATTGTAATTGTTTAAAATATTCCCCTCTTACATTTTGTCACAAATTTGATCTTTGAGATATGAGTGCACTCCATGTATAGGAATTGACATTAGGCAGAACTTGCAACTTCCTAATCCTTCCTAGTCAGTACAACAATCAAATATGGAATACTGTTGTACAGTTATTCAGTTGGACACACAAGACTGCATCAATAGCTGATTGTCAAAAAGCATATAGTTTAGAGATATTGGAGAAAATAAAGCATTTCCTGCATTGAGCAGTGCTCCACTGCATAACACAACACAATTAAGTAACACAAGCATAATATCAAATGGTCAAATGAACACATGGTCATTAGGAGGCATTAAAATGTACCAATAATACATACAGTACCAGTCAAAAGTTTGGACACACATTTCAATCAAGGGTTTTTCTTTATTTGTACTATTTTCTACATTTATAATGATAGTGCAGACATCAAAACTATGAAATGACACATATGGGAATCATGTAGTAACCAAAAAGTGTTAAACAAATGTAAATATATTTTATATTTGAGATTCTTCAAAGTAGCCACCCTTGCCTTGATGACAGCTTTGCACACTCTTGGCATTCTCTCAACCAGCTTCATGAGGTAGTCACCTGGAATGTATTTCAATTAACAGGTGTGCCTTGTTAAAAGTTAATTTGTGGAATTTCTTTCCTTCTTAATGCATTTGAGCCAATCAGTTAGGTTGTGACAAGGTAGGGGTGGTATACAGAAGATAGCCCTATTTGGTAAAAGACCAAGTCCATATTACGGCAAGAACAGCTCAAACAAGCAAAGTGAAATGACAGTTCATTATTACTTTAAGACACGAAGGTCAGTCAATACGGAACATTTCAAGAACTTTTAAAGTTTCTTCAAGTGCAGTCGCAAAAACCATCAAGCGCTATGATGAAACTGGCTCTCAAGAGGACCGCCACAGGAAAGGAAGACCCAGAGTTATCTCTGCTGCAGAGGATGAGTTAATTTAAGTTAACATCCTCAGGAATTGCAGCCCAAATAAATTCTTCAGAGAGTTCAAGTAACAGACACATCAACTGTTCAGCGGAGACTTCGTGAATCAGGCCTTCATTTATTTAATTTTATTGAACCTTTATTTAACTAGGCATGGTCAAATTACTGCAAAGAAACCACTACTAAAGGACACAAATAATAAGAAGAGACTTGCTTAGGCCAAGAAACACGAGCAATGGACATTAGACCGGTGGAAATCTGTCCTTTGGTCTGATGAGTTCAAATTTGGTTCTAACCGCAATGTCTTGTGAGATGCAGAGTAGGTGAACGGATGATCTCTGAATATGTGGTTCCCACCCTGAAGTATGGAGGAGGAGGTGTGATGGTGCTTGCTGTTGACACTGTCAGTGATGTGTTTAGAATTCACTTAAGCATTCTGCAGCGATACGCCATCCCATCTGGTTTGCGCTTAGTGGGACACACCTCCAGGCTGTGTAAGGGCTATTTGACCAATAAGGAGAGTGATGGAGTGCTGCATCACATGACCTGGCCTCCACAATCCCCCGACCTCAACCCAATTGACATGGTTTGAGATGAGTTGGACCGCAGAGTGAAGGATAAGCAGCCAACAAGTGCTCAGCATATGAGGGCACTCCTTCATGACTGTTGGAAAAGCATTCCAGGTGAAGCTGGTTGAGAGAATGCCAAGCATGTGCAAAGCTGTCATCAAGGCAAAAGGTGGCTACTTTGAAAATCTGAAATATATTTAGATTTTTTTAACACTTTTTTGGTTACTAGATGGCTCTTCAAAGTAGTTATTTAAGAGTTTTGATATCTTCACTATTATTCTACAATATAGAAAATAGCCAAATAAAGAAGAGTAGGTGTGTCCAAACTTTTGACTGATAGTGTACGTTTTGGTCATTTGCCACCTGTTCTTGTAACATAGAGAAAGCTATTCATTCATTTATTTTTCATTTTATAGCCAATCCTGCCTTGCTTTTGTTTTGTCTCTGAAACGCATCTTTCTTTCTCTATCACTATGTCGGTCTCTTCCGCCCTACTCTCCTACACACAGGGCCAGCCTGGTTGCAGAGTAGGAAAGCTGCTGTCGTTATTCTGCACAAACACTGATCATCATCATCCTCATCATCATCATCTTGCGGTGGATAGATATGTACCAACATTCCTCTAGAAGGCACACAGTTCGTCACTTTCCAAACCAAACACACTGGCAATCAAACCCACACTTGCATAAAAGGAAAGAAGTACGTATAAATGAAATAATGTAAATAATAATAATATTAAATCACAATAATAAGCAGCATTGGGTCATGTAACTATAAGGAAAATATATAAACCAATATAATGTATATTTGTACATAGCGTATTACAAGGTCAAAATGGTAATTGTAAGTGTTTAGAAAACTATATATCGTATTTTCTGTATTGCACATAGTCATACTATTACATGTGTTTCTGACATTGAGTTTTCACATCTGTCTCCATATGGACCGAGGAGACTGTGTGGACACTCCAATGTGTTAACTGTATAATACTGAGCGTGTGTTTGTAAGTGGTGGATTAGCAGGTAGGGCTTTTGTCAAGGAGGCTAAAATGCACTGCTCTTGGCGCCAGTAATGTCACTGTTCATGACAGTCTTAGAGCAGGTGTAATGTATGTGTTGTGTGGAGATATGGACAGCCGTGACTGCTTAGCAAATATGTATGTAATCATGAGATTCATATCTGTAACAAAGCAATGATTACACACTTGCAGTCCACCTTCCTCAGAACTCTGCAAAATGAGCTCAATAAAACAAAGGAATTTGTTGTTGTTGCTACGAGTACTTACCCGTCACAACCATTCCCCTAGGTCTGATACTCAAAACAGAATCCTGAAGATGTTTAGGGGTGAGTGGGAACAACACAAGTGGGCTTTATCCCACATCTCCTATTTGGAAAAAAAGTTAGTGTGAAGCTAAAGGTAGGAGTCACAGCTGGGGAATGCCTAGACTTACATGTCAGACTAACTTTGAAAAATGCCGCGACTTACACCGTGTGCACACAGGTTGCATTATTACATTGCCGTACGGTAAATTTGACGTAGTCTTCGCAATCCATGCACCGCATCATAACAAAAATAATCATGCTACACATTAGCTACTTCTTCGGTTGACTATCTACTTTCGTTCCCGATACCGTATGGCAAAGCAACAGCACAAGTTGGAAAAATCCAACACATGCATGCAACACACTACACGCAGCGACAAGCATCGCAACCGAGTCTGGCAGATGAGTCCCAGAGGTGAAAATTGCCTTCCACTGAAATTAATGGACTTCTGTCGGAACGCATACAGTTTTACACAATCGGTATGCTCAAGGCTTTAGGTGGGTTAGCTGCAGAGGACAACCCCATTGCTTCCTGCTAAATTGTGTAGTTCAACCATCCTTTAAAGTGTTCATGTGCGCATGTGAATTTGTATTTTGGTAACTTATTTTGTCACAGCTGTGTGAGAAGTGTTGCATTCTTCCCCTCTACCACCAGCTAATTCAGTCCAGACCAACTTGACGTCCAGGAAGTGTTTGTGTTAACTTCCTGGGGTAAGGCGAACCTGGAAGAAGAGATCTCTAAGACCCAAGGCGAAGGAATGGGATAGAGCACTAGGATCACCCATAGTAATGGTCCTAGTGTCAAACTCTTATCTGAACACTTTTGTAAACTTCCACAGCGCAGCGGATACTTTCATTTCTATAGAAGACCTATCTGTTCCTGTTCTGATTCATTTGCTTTCCGAACAGTCCTCTGGCTTCATTATCCAATCCCTAGCCCTTGTACAGTTAGTTGTTCTTGGTCCCAGATCAGGGATTCTTATTGTAGTCTTTGCTCACGCTGAAGATTCCACACAGTAGTGTCTGAATTGTTAAACAGATGTCAGGTCGTCCTATTCAGTCTCTCAAACACACACAAATATAGACGCACGCACGCACACGCACACACCCTCTGAGAAGAACAGCGGTAGATAGAAAGTTGGCAGCCGGGGCCCCAGGTGCTAAGTGTTGATTGTTGGAGAGAGAGAGAGAGAAGGGGGGGGGGGGGGGGGTCATAGTTCAGAAAGCCAACAGTCTGGGCTCTTCTACACATACACAGGCTCCCCCTGCTCTTCCTCCACCTCTTCCTCTTCCTCCTCAGGGCCCATGCTGCTGGCTCTGCTACTGGTGGGAGGCCCCTGGCTGTGGCTGATCTCAGGGGGCTTGGGGTAGCGGAAGGGGCAGCCGTTGTCGTCAAAAAACCTGCGAAAGGTGAACTCGTAGAAAGCGTGCTCCGGGTGTTTCCCGTGTGGTGTGCAGAGGGTCTCCCAGGCCCGTGTGCTGTCCCCGCTGTCACTCCATGCCCCGGGACCCCCCTCCTCCTCCACCGGGTCGAAGTTGGATGTGTCCATGGGGTGGGCTATCTTGGGCCGGTAGGGGGCGGGCTGGGTGCGCAGATTGCTGGAGAAGTCCATCTGGTCGAAGAAGGGGTGAGTCTTGATCTCGCCGGCGCCATTGCTCCCAAGACGCTCCTCAGGGGAGCAGCAGAGACGGCCGATGATGTCGACAGCCTCTGGGCTGAGCTTAACCTGCGGGGGCACCTGCAGTGTGCTCTCCCAGTTTATCACCTGAAGAAGAAAGGGAAGGGGGAGACTGTGAGGAAACAGTATGTTTCAGAGCTACAATTGATTAGTTATATCGCATTTCCACATTCTGTAGTTCAGCTGAGCCGTGAGTCGACAGACTACTAACCTTTATCTGTGTCTCGGTGGGTGTCGGGGCCAGGAAGGGTGGATGACCCACCAGCATCTCAAAGAGGATCACTCCCACACTCCACCAGTCACACAGCTGGGTGTACCCTGCAGGGACAAGACCACAGCCGCTCACTAACAAGACCACAATGTGCTTCTTTATTTATCAAATATATGACCACTCCATTCCTTCATGTCCAGTATTGCCCTCACCTTTGCGCAGCAGCACCTCAGGGGCGATGTAGTTGGGAGTGCCCACCAGGGAGTGTGCCAGGCAGCGCT
Organism: Oncorhynchus mykiss; assembly: GCF_013265735.2. Classification (NCBI taxonomy): domain Eukaryota; kingdom Metazoa; phylum Chordata; class Actinopteri; order Salmoniformes; family Salmonidae; genus Oncorhynchus; species Oncorhynchus mykiss. Next base: position 65,440,843 of record NC_048567.1, read on the forward strand.
GGTGTTGCCTTGTTGCCCGCTGCTCCAGGGTCTGCAGCCGGTCGCCACAACGACAGTTGGACACGTCATCCCAAAAGTCACTGGGCTCCATGCTGTCCTGCCTGATGTGGCTCCCTGGAGAAAAGAGAGGACATTACATATCGATCATATCATATCAAGTAAAAGCTGTCTATAAAACAGCATATACACAGTGCAAAAACGTGTCCTTTGTCTTTCCCCTGCTCACCTTTCTGATAGTACTTGGAGTTGTGCGTCCAGCGGAAGCCAGTGCAGAGGCCAAAGTCGGTCAACTTGATGTGTCCGTCCAGGTCGATGAGGATGTTGTCCGGCTTGATGTCGCGGTGGATGAAGCCCATCTTGTGGACACTCTCGATGGCCAGCGTCAGCTCAGCCACGTAGAAGCATGCCAGCGGCTCAGGAAAGACGCCCATGCGGATCAGCAGGCTCATCATGTCTCCTCCGGGGATGTAGTCCATGACGAAGTAGAGGCTGTCTCGGTCCTGGAACGAGTAGTACAGACGCACCACCCACTCGTTGTCTGCCTCCGCCAGGATGTCACGCTCAGCCTTAGGGATAGAAACACTTCACTGTCCAGTCTACACAACATGTAGAAATGTGCCTTTGGTGTAACAATAACATTGAAATAACATGGAAACATCATTAGTAGCATCTCCTCAGCATGATCATTCATCTTTACCTTGACATGGGCCACCTGGTTGCGATTGAGCACGTCCTTCTTGCGCAGCGTCTTCATGGCGTACAGGGCTCCCGTGTCCACCTTGCGTGTCAGGCACACCTCGCCGAAGGCCCCGATGCCCAGTGTCTTGATCTTGACAAACATGGCCTTGTCCATTTTGGCACGGCGCAGACGGTTGTAGTTGGACTCCTTCTGGTTCAGCATCTTCCTCATCTGCTCCTGCTCGGCCTCTGATAGGCCAGCCTGGAGGAAGGGGAAGAATGTAGAAATAAAGAGGATACGTCACCCTGGTAATATCCTGTATATGTGCCTTATTACAATGATATTATATTTTATATATCTTGAAGTGTTTTATGTTTTGAATGTCTCCATTAACTGTTAATATAAGATAACAACTCATTAATATATTACCTCACTAATAAAATGCTTTATTTTTTGTGTATTTCATAACAGTCTCAAAAGGGGGTCAAAAGGACTGAACCCTGAGTAAATGTTTTTCTAAATGTTTTGGACAATGTTTTGGACTGTTCTAGGTATTTAGGACAAACTAGCTGTTGTCTACAACACAGGTCCTCAGGGATAATCCTTTAGATTCATAATCTTTAGGTCTCTCCCTGTCTCACCTTGGACATCTCCTGCTCCAGCTGGAGCCTGCGGTTCAGTTTTTCCTGGTGGGTCTTCATCACATTCTCCACATGCTGCTCCATGTAGAACTTGAAGGCGAAGGGTGAGTAACTTTTAATGCGTGATTCCCTCTTCTCCTGATCACGCCCGTTCTTCCTCACCGGCACCGGCGATGTCTGGATCTGCTTCTTGTCCTTCACTGCCTTCTCTCCTTTTCCAGACTTGGTCTTTTCTTTCACCTGGCTCTCTTCTGCCTTTCCCCCTCCTCCTCCACTGCTACCGTGTGGCCTAGCAGGGGTGTTGAGGTCTGAGGCCTCCAGGGGCCCTGCCTCTGAAGAAGCCCCAGATATGAGCAGGGTTTTGGGGTAGGGAGGTGGTGGACAGCGGGGCTCCTGGGCAGGCTCCAGAGCGTAGGCCTCTTCAGGCATGTAGGCGAGGGGCTCAGATGCTTCCTGAGCGGCCAACCAGCCAGGGTGACACGGCCCCACAGCAGTCTTCGGCTCGGGCCTCATCACCCGGATGCTCTTCACCGGCTGCTGGATGGGGGGCGACGTCACCGCCGTGATGGTGTTGGGTGGACCCAGGGACGGGTCCTGCTTGCCGGGAGCTGGAGGTACCAAAGTGGGCCGGACGTTGTTGGGGGGCGCTGAGCGGTTGTTAAAGGAGTTGGTCCTGCTGGGGACTCGCACCTCTCCCCGGAAGGGACCCTGAGGCTGGGGTTGCCTGGCTGGAGGGGCCCCCTCAGGCCCCTGGGGCCCGGCCCAGTGGTGTTGGTGCTGCTCATACAGGTCCAGGTTGAGACTGGCTCTGGAAGGCGTGAGCAGGCCCTGGGGGAGGTCAGAGAAATCTGGCCCCATGGCGGCGGCAGCTCCACCGGGCGAGCGGGACATCATGTGGACCTGGTGTGAGGTGGGGCTGGACTGCCGAGGGTGTGAATGGGGCGGTAGGTACAGGTTAGGGGGGTACCCTCCCCCGTTCTGGCCCATGGCCCCTTTAACCTGCATGTTGACGTAGTTGTCGGGCGCCAGCGGTGGCATCTTGTTCTGGAAGGATGCGCTCCTCTTGATGCCGTAGCCCGAGGGCTCCATCATGTGAGGCCGGCCGTGGCCGTAGTCGTAGTGGGGTACGGGGATGGGGCCTCCTGGTGCCTGGGGCTGCAGGGGCTGGCCAGGGACACTGTAGCCAATCATGGCCTGTTCCATGCTGCCTGGGTAGGCCTTTTGCGGGGCACCTGGGGGGTACATGGGGTTCCCTGGATTGTTCTGGGCGGCCATGGATGGAGGGTAGGCTCCAATACTGGGCGGGCGTCCCATGGGGTTAACCATGGCAGGGCCCTGTGCTGTGCCCGAGGGGGGGATCATGTAGTTCATGACAGGAGGGGCACCCATGTAGGGCCCCTCTGGCCCATAGCCAGCACCCTCATACATCGATGCCCCCATCTGGTGGTAGGGAGGCATGGCACCCTCACTTGTTCCCTCCAATGGTGGTCTGTGGTCAATTGAGTTTGGCATGCCCCCTTTGCCTGTGGACAGAAATTATAGTGGTGAGTGAGTTGTCTGGCAAGATGGCGCCGATAGAGATGGCAACTTCGCTTGAAGTCCTTATGAAACTGTTGTTTTTTTATGTATTATTTCTTACATTGTTAGCCCAGATAAACCTTGGTGGGTACTCCTTGTTATTACATACAGCCAGGAAGAACTATTAGATATCAGAGAGACGTCAACTAACCAGCACTACGACCAGGAATACCACTTTCCCAATGCGGCCATCAGATTGTTAAACAGCTGCCTACCTACAGACTTGAAATCGTTGGCCACTTTAATAAATGGAACTATCTATTCTTTACTATCTATTGCATCTTAGCCGCTCTGTCACTGCGCATCTATATATGTTATACTTATATATTCACATCCCATTCCTTTACTAGATTGTGTGTATTAGGTTTTGTTGTGGAATTGTTAGACATTACCTGTTAGATACTGCTGCACTGTCGGATCTAGAAGCAGAAGCATTTCGCTACACTCACAATAACATCTGCTAACCATGTGTATGTGACCAATACAATTTGATTTGAGTTCATATGCTTATTGCAATTTAAACTATCTGTGCATATATTTAGAATATGTGTGCATGGGTTATGTTACCTGGCGAGGTCTGCTTGATAATCCGGACGATGAGTTCATTGCGTGGGTCCAGGTATCCCATCTTACTGATGTACTCCAGAGCAGCCTCAATGTTTCTGCTACCCGTCTGCTTCAGAGCCCGCACCGCCATTTCCTGGTGTCAAAACAACAAATAAATGGTGTCTAACGGACATTATAAACTAGGTGGTTCGAGCCCTGAATGCTGATTGGCTGACAGACGTGGTATATCACGGGTATACCACGGTTATGACAAAATATTTATTTTTACTAATTACCAGTTTATAATAGCAATAAGGCACCTCAGGGATTTGTGGTATATGGCCAATATACCACGACTAAGGGCTGTATCTGAAGAACAGCCCTTAGCCATGGTATATTGGCCATATACCACACCCCCTCGGGCCTTATTGTTTAATTAAGTAAATCAATGTGACTGATGAAGCTAGTCCATCTCATTTTGGGGAACAGAGTGCATTGTCTCTATTATTTTAGAGCTAAACAGTGTTTAGTGTCTTCTATTGTCATTGTCTCTTCTACTGTAACCCACGCACACATCAGGTGACGATAAAAACAGCCCCCCAGCAGGCCTTGCACCTGCATCCTCTTCTCCTGGGGTCATGCACCAGCCACTTCCTGAGCCTGCCTCACACACACACACACACAACAACAAAGAACACAGAGAGCTGAGAACATACAACCTTTAACATTCTTTCAACATTCCAATAGTAGGCTATTTTTATGACAAGGACCTCTACAGTGATAGTTCAGCACCATACTCCAGTAGTTATTTTAGTTTTTCTATAACGGTCAAGCAGGTTATCCTGATATTTTCACACTGGCTGATAGGCAGAGTACAAACAACAACAGCCATTCAACATCAGTGAGTGAGATGTGAAAATAAACATGACACAAGCTGTGACCGTTCTTTAACTAGGCGACAGACACCTACATGAGGAAATATCCCTGAATAGCATAAGACGTCACTGGAAATGACCCTCAGTCAAGACAGGCATTCAGCCCACACCGCCTCCACTGGTCAGTTAGAGAACTCCAACCAAATACTTCTGCTCATCTGAAATGGCTCCTTAAGGTTGTTGTTTAAAACATTTACATTAATCAAGGAAATAAACTAAGGCCATTTTCAAAAGTGGACTGAAGTGGACTTTATACTAGTTTAAACGGTGTAATGCAGCCATTCCGTGTCCACAGATTTTGAGGCCGACCGGGTGCTTTCATTTGCAGGGAGGAAACTTAGTCAAACATAAATGTGTTTAAAAACAGGGCTGCATAGCAACAGTGGGCACATTCAGCTCTCAGAGCCAGGAAACGCCGGAGCCACAGATATTCTACACATTCTGTGTGTTTGTGTGTGTGTGTGAGTGAGTGAGTATGTGTGTCCATCTGAGAGTGGGCCTGCCCATACGACTGAACCAAAATACACTCTTTCCCTCCCTCCCTCATAAGACACACACATTTGCACACCCCTATTAGCGCTGCACACACACACACACACACACACTCATGTATGTTTATGGTCACTCTATGGTGACTGGCCTGGGCCTGTGTGTTGGATTCCACCATAGCTAAAGGAGAGTGCTGACTAGCTGCCTGGTTTCCATGCTAATGTGGAGACTTCAGTCCCTCAGAAACCTCAATCACTCTTTTCGCTCCCCCTTATCCTTTCCTAAGTTAATTTCTCTCTTGCTCACTTTCTCGCCATTCCTCTCTGTCTATTGCTTTTCTCGCCCCCCCCCCCCCCCCTCTCTGCTCTGTGCCGAGACTGAAACTGGGTGGAGGCTGGCTGCTGGAGGTGCGTTGCGTTCCAACTCTGACCTCCAATGTCATGGTGACAGATGTTACCAACATTCCACAAGCCAGGAAGCAAAGAACCCCAGATATTTGGAAATATGTATTTTTCGGTGTCTGACTTTCCATTTCTAGGCTGGACACATTACATTTTCAACAATGCTTTTTTCGGATAAAAATGAGTAATATAATATTACCATATGTCCCAGCTGCTTGCCGTAGTTTTGAAGTAATCATGAAAAACAGGCCTCATTTTAGGGCATTTTTCACCCTGCCAGCTACTATTAGTTCTATTGAGCACCGTGGCACCAACTCACCTTCCAAACGTTCTATTCCCAGCTTATTGTTCTACGTCGCAATGCCTGCTTGTTATTGTTGGCAATGAGACCTGCCCAAGTTGCTGGTAGTTCAAATGTAAACAACAACAAAAAATGACTCCTGGAACTGAGATCTTCCCATTGTTTCCTATAGGGAAATATAGGTACAGTGGGGCAAAAAAGTATTTAGTCAGCCACCAACTAAAAAAGTTTAAAAAAAAGATGAGGCCTGTAATTTCCAGCATAGTACACTTCAACAATGACAGACAAAATGAAAAGAAAGAAAAAAAAAATCCAGAAAATCACATTGTAGGATTTTTTATGAATTTATTTGCAAATTATGGCGGAAAATAAGTATTTGGTCAATAACAAAAGTTTCTCTCAATACTTTGTTATATACCCTTTGTTGGCAATGACAGAGGTCAAATGTTTTCTGTAAGTCTTCACAAGGTTTTCACTCACTGTTGCTGGTATTTTGGCCCATTCCTCCATGCAGATCTCCTCTAGAGCAGTGATGTTTTGGGGCTGTTGCTGTGCAACACGGACTTTCAACTCCCTCCAAAGATTTTCTATGGGGTTGAGATCTGGAGACTGGCTAGGCCACTCCAGGACCTTGAAATGCTTTTTACGAAGCCACTCCTTCGTTGCCCGGGCGGTGTGTTTGGAATCATTGTCATGCTGAAAGACCCAGCCACTTTTCATCTTCAATGCCCTTGCTGATGGAAGGAGGTTTTCACTCAAAATCTCGCGATACATGGCCCCATTCATTCTTTCTTTACACGGATCAGTCGTCCTGGTCCCTATGCAGAAAAACAGCCCCAAAGCATGATGTTTTCACCCCCATGCCTTACAGTAGTATGGTGTTCTTTGGATGCAACTCAGCATTCTTTGTCCTCCAAACACAACGAGTTGAGTTTTTACCAAAAAGTTATATTTTGGTTTCATCTGACCATATGACATTCTCCCAATCTTCTTCTGGATCATCCAAATGCTCTCTAGCAAACTTCAGACGGGCCTGGACATGTACTGGCTTAAGCAGGGGGACACGTCTGGCACTGCAGGATTTGAGTCCCTGGCGGCGTAGTGTGTTACTGATGGTAGGCTTTGTTACTTTGGTCCCAGCTCTCTGCAGGTTATTCGCTAGGTCCGCCCGTGTGGTTCTGGGATTTTTGCTCACCGTTCTTGTGATCATTTTGACCCCACGGGGTGAGATCTTGCGTGGAGCCCCAGATCGAGGGAGATTATCAGTGGTCTTGTATGTCTTCCATTTCCTAATAATTGCTCCCACAGTTGATTTCTTCAAACCAAGCTGCTTACCTATTGCAGATTCAGTCTTCCCAGCCTGGTGCAGGTCTACAATTTAGTTTCTGGTGTCCTTTGGCAGCTCTTTGGTCTTGGCCATAGTGGAGTTTGGAGTGTGACTGTTTGAGGTTGTGGACAGGTGTCTTTTATACTGATAACAAGTTCAAACAGGTGCCATTAATACAGGTAACGAGTGGAGGACAGAGGAGCCTCTTAAAGAAGAAGTTACAGGTCTGTGAGAGCCAGAAATCTTGCTTGTTTGTAGGTGACCAAATACTTATTTTCCACCATAATTTGCAAATAAATTCATAAAAAATCCTACAATGTGATTTTCTGGATTTTTTCTCTCTCATTTTGTCTGTCATAGTTGAAGTGTGCCTATGATGAAAATTACAGGCCTCATCTTTTTAAGTAGGAGAACTTGCACAATTGGTGGCTGACTAAATACTTTTTTTGCCCCACTTTATATCTAGCAATGTGTATATTTAGATTTTTTTCAAATTGGACACCATTTTAATCGTGAGAATCTCCTCTTTCTAATTATGGAAGGCTCGGCAGCGTACTCCATTGTCATTGATCGCTAGACCAGACATTTTTTCATTATGCAGACATAAGCACACTCGGCACCATCGAGGTGCACCATCGAGGTGCAGATGTTTACTTTCTACACAAGGTGTTATTTTTCAGTTTCATCCTAAGAACAGATTGTAGTGGTAAAATAAAAAGGGATACATTTTTTGGTGCCATTTAGGCCAAATGTAATTCTAAGCATCAGAAGAGGCTCTTCTTGACTCTTATGTGGCTTCCAGCTTACAATGTCCTCCGCCACATTTGCACCCGTCATAATGGTTACAGCCACAAGCCAAGGAGTTATCCCAAACACAATCACATGCCAAAACATCTCAGACGGCACTGACAGTATGCACACACACTCAACTCTCACACACACTCAACACTGTTTTTTTTATATTCGTTTTCACTTTGACCTAATTCTGCAACACATTCCACTATGGGAAATGAAACCCATATGGGAGACCTTTAGAGAGCGGAGTCTGGATGGACAGGCCGAGAGAGAGTGACATCAATAGGCCTGTGGAACAACAGATAGCGCTCCGCCATCTTCTCCTTCTATTAATCTCGCGCCACACACACACACACACACACACACTGTTAACCTCATTGTTAAATAAACACAGCAGCCACGTCGTTTTATACGTTGGTGGTTTAATACGCTTAGCGTGCATAAGATTCCCGTCTCCATTTCGCGCGGGCCGGTCCGGCCCATAATACAGTAATACTGGAGCCGCTGTACACATGAAGGAAGGAAAGTGGCAGAGGAGAGGAAAGAGCTCCTCCACACTCCGGTCGTCCCCCCTCGCTTCCCCACCAAAACATGCTGGAGGAGGAGAGGAGGTGGCGCGTCTGGTAAGAATCAGGCCAGAGGGCCGTGGGAGTGGAGGTGGGTTGAGACCAAATGGGCCACTCACTACGGCGGCCATTACGGCTGTGGAATGTTGGGGAAACAAGGGCCCACGCTCAGTGGTCCGCTCAGTGGACACAGCCCTAGGACAAACACATACTCACAGTGACAGGTGATTGTCACATCACTCATTGAGACACCATTACCTATAATCCATCAGTTTCAAAATCAGTAGGCAGGAAAAGAGAGAAATGTTTTGCCTGTAAAATATAAACGTGTACAATTATTTTAATTGTCAGTTTATCCTTCTGCTTGTGTCTATAAACACAAATAAATATGTAAAGCTAATGAGAGGAGAATAAACGGAATATAGAATACAGAAAGAGAAACAGACAGAGAGATAAGAGGGGTAGCGAAAGAAAAAGTGAGAGACAGAGACACACCGACAGAGAGAGAGACAGCGAGAGAAAGTGGCCAGATTGTCTGTGGCGACACGATGGGAGCAGATGGAACTGTTCCACCCTGCTACCATTGAATCGCCACTTCCTGTTTGTATTGACAGTGCTCCCAATCTCTCTCCGGTCTGAGCCATTCAGAGGAACTAGAGGCCAAACCACACTTACTCCACTGTAACTACACACTAACTACGCTATTACTACATGCTAACTACACATTAACTATACACAAACTAACTACACATTCCTAGTTCTACAGGAGCAGTAAAAATCTGTGTGTGTAATAACAAGAACAAGATCAAGATCAAGCCGTAGCAAAGGACACCTGCAAGCACACAACAGCTTTCTGATAACTCAAATCAATATGTTTATTGATGTGACTTGCATCGCTCTCGCTCTCCCTCTCTCTCTGAAGTAACAGCTCATAATTCCACTGTGCTGGTGTCTGAGGAGGGTTTCTCAGTAGTTTGGTGCACGCGCTTGAGATAAGCATTCTTTAGATGCCGAGTGCTGCAATCCCAGGGCCTGTACTCAGGCCTGTCCTAAAGCCAGCAACCACAAAGACATAGTACTGAGTCTGGTTATAGTGACCTGTCTCTGGCCAATCCAAGAGCTTTAAAACACAGAGTCAAAGCTGAGCCCTTTAAAAATGACCTCATCTTAGGCCAGTTATGAGTGTTTAAAGAGCGATTGAACTATGTTGCACAGTCTGATCCGTATTATTCAGAAATACTCTGATTTATATCAACGATAGAATATGCTTATTTTCCTGTAGTAAGGCTTTCCATATCTGAACTATAGTAGTATAGCAAAGGCTTGATTTCTTTAGGTGAAAGGTGAGCATGTATGAGCTGACATAATTTCCTGCGGAAACACTACCTGTCCTCTTCTTCCATTTCCTAACCTCTCCCTCTCTCTTTTTTCCTCTCCTATTCTCTCTCAGGTGTGAAGATGTTCACTCGCTCGTTCCGAAAGAGGATAAAGAAACCAGCGCCAAGCAGATTGTTGAATTCGACCTGATAGTGGGGCAAAAAAGTATTTAGTCAGCCACCAATTGTGCAAGTTCTCCCACTTAAAAAGATGAGAGAGGCCTGTAATTTTCATCATAGGTACACTTCAACTATGATAGACAAAATTATAATAAAAAAATCCAGAAAATCACATTGTAGGATTTTTTATGAATTTATTTGCAAATTATGGTGGAAAATAAGTATTTGGTCACCTACAAACAAGCAAGATTTCTGGCTCTCACAGACCTGTAACTTCTTCTTTAAGAGGCTCCTCTGTCCTCCACTCGTTACCTGTATTAATGGCACCTGTTTGAACTTGTTATCAGTATAAAAGACACCTGTCCACAACCTCAAACAGTCACACTCCAAACTCCACTATGGCCAAGACCAAAGAGCTGTCAAAGGACACCAGAAACTAAATTGTAGACCTGCACCAGGCTGGGAAGACTGAATCTGCAATAGGTAAGCAGCTTGGTTTGAAGAAATCAACTGTGGGAGCAATTATTAGGAAATGGAAGACATACAAGACCACTGATAATCTCCCTCGATCTGGGGCTCCACGCAAGATCTCACCCCGTGGGGTCAAAATGATCACAAGAACGGTGAGCAAAAATCACAGAACCACACGGGGGGACCTAGCGAATGACCTGCAGAGAGCTGGGACCAAAGTAACAAAGCCTACCATCAGTAACACACTACGCCGCCAGGGACTCAAATCCTGCAGTGCCAGACGTGTCCCCCTGCTTAAGCCAGTACATGTCCAGGCCAGTCTGAAGTTTGCTAGAGAGCATTTGGATGATCCAGAAGAAGATTGGGAGAATGTCATATGGTCAGATGAAACCAAAATATAACTTTTTGGTAAAAACTCAACTCGTCGTGTTTGGAGGACAAAGAATGCTGAGTTGCATCCAAAGAACACCATACCTACTGTGAGGCATGGGGGTGAAAACATCATGCTTTGGGGCTGTTTTTCTGCAAAGGGACCAGGACGACTGATCCGTGTAAAGGAAAGAATGAATGGGGCCATGTATCGTGAGATTTTGAGTGAAAACCTCCTTCCATCAGCAAGGACATTGAAGATGAAAAGTGGCTGGGTCTTTCAGCATGACAATGATCCCAAACACACCGCCCGGGCAACGAAGGAGTGGCTTCGTAAGAAGAATTTCAAGGTCCTAGAGTGGCCTAGCCAGTCTCCAGATCTCAACCCCATAGAAAATCTTTGGAGGGAGTTGAAAGTCTGTGTTGCCCAGCAACAGCCCCAAAACATCACTGCTCTAGAGGAGATCTGCATGGAGGAATGGGCCAAAATACCAGCAACAGTGTGTGAAAACCTTGTGAAGACTTACAGAAAACGTTTGACCTCTGTCATGGCCAACAAGGGGTTATATCCTTCCTGTTTGGCACTGTCCGGGGGTGTCATCGGATGGGGCCACAGTGTCTCCTGACCCCTCCTGTCTCAGCCTCCAGTATTTATGCTGCAGTAGTTTGTGTCGGGTGGCTAGGGTCAGTTTGTTATATCTGGAGTACTTATCCTGTCCTATCCGGTGTCCTGTGTGAATTTAAGTATGCCCTCTCTAATTCTCTCTTTCTCTCTCTCTCTCGGAGGACCTGAGCCCTAGGACCATGCCTCATGACTACCTGACATGATGACTCCTTGCTGTCCCCAGTCCACCTGGCCTTTCTAGGGAGTTTTTCCTAGCCACCGTGCTTCTACACCTGCATTGCTTGCTGTTTGCGGTTTTAGGCTGGGTTTCTGTACAGCACTTTGAGATATCAGCTGATGTACAAAGGGCTATATAAATACATTTGATTTGTATATAACAAAGTATTGAGATAAACTTTTGTTATTGACCAAATACTTATTTTCCACAATAATTTGCACATAAATTCATTAAAAATCCTACAATGTGATTTACTGGATTTTTTTTCTCATTTTGTCGGTCATAGTTGAAGTGTACCTATGATGAAAATTACAGGCCTCTCTCATCTTTTCAAGTGGGAGAACTTGCACAATTGTTGGCTGACTAAATACTTTTTTGCCCGACTGTATATCTGCTCTCCGAATTATGTAATAGAGGTCGACCGACTATGATTTTTTCAACGGCGATACCGATTATTGCAGGACCAAAAAAAGCAGATACCGATTAATCTGCCGATTTTTTGAAAATTATTTTATTTATTTATTTGTAATAATGACAATTACAACAATACTAAATTAACAATTTTATTTTAACTTAATATAATACATCAATCAAATAAATTTAGCCTCAAATAAATAATGAAACATGTTCAATTTGGTTTAAATAATGCAAAAACAAACTGTTGGAGAAGAAAGTAAAAGTGCAATATGTGCCATGTAAAAAAGCTAACGTTTAAGCTCCTTGCTCAGAACATGAGAACAAATGAAAGCTGGTGGTTCCTTTTAACATGGGTCTTCAATATTCCCAGGTAAGAAGTTTTAGGTTGAGGTTATTATAAGAATTATAGGAATATTTCTCTCTATACCATTTGTATTTCATATACCTTTGACTATTGAATGTTCTTATAGGCACTTTAGTATTGCCAGCGTAACAGTATAGCTTCCGTCCCTCTCCTCGCCCCTACCTGGGCTCGAACCAGGAACACATCGACAACAGCCACCCTCGAAGCATCGTTCCCCATCGCACCACGAAAGCCGTGGCCCTTGCAGAGCAAGGGGAACAACTACGGAACAACTACTCCAAGTCTCAGAGCGAGTGACGTTTGAAACGCTATTAGCGATCATCGGCCATGATCGGTGTCCAAAAATGCAGATTACCGATTGTTATGAAAACTCGAAATCGGCCCTAATTAATCAGCCATTCCGATTAATCGGTAGACCTCTATTATGTAACCACTGTACTGTACTCTTGGCAGAGAAAGGTTGTAGTGTATCATTGAATTATTATGACAGTGAATGGGGCTTTCTACCGCCACATTAGTATGTTAACCACTAACATACGTGACTATAGAGCCAGCAATCAAGCAGAGACATTAATACAGACCAGAGCAGTTTCTTCCACTTGAGAGCAAGCCCACACACACACACTCCCCAGTCCTCACCTGGTCACAGCCAGTATTGACCAGCTCCTGCAGCATCTGTCGGTTGACACCTCCAGCGGGGTGGGCAGAGCCAGAAGAGGGTCCAGTATTGTATTCAAACGGCCTGAGGGACTTGCGGATCTCCCTCAGAGCATTCTGGTAATTGTTGAACTTCTGAGGGGGCCGGTGCTGCTGCTGGCGACTGCCGGGGTCTTTGCTCTTGCTTTCGGCCCCGCGGCCCCCCTCGCCCCGGGAGCTGCCCCCGTGGAGGGCCTGGCTCATCAGCTTGGCCGGCTGCTTTAGCCCCTCCTTGATCTCCTGGAGGCGCTGGCGCGTGTTGCCCATGTACGGAGCAGCGGGGAACGTCTTGGGCCTCATGACACTCCCGTTTAAGTCTAAGGAACACACACTCAAATTCTAACCCAAAATCTGACACACACACACACACACACACACACTCCTAAGCGGTGCAAAAATATGTGAGATTGAGATTTCTCTTTCTCGCTCTGTATTACTGTTTTTGTTTGTCTCTGTGTGGCTGGCTCCTACTGATAGAAATCCCACTGGCGTGCCATGGTGTTTGTGTTTTAGGGGTCACACTCCTCCTTATTCCAAGTCTTGTGAGGGGTGACAAGGGTACCCTTGCCCCAAACCGTTCTGGCTCCCATCTGCGCCTGTGGAACAAGATCAGAACAGAAAATGTTACTGAACGGTCACTGTAAGGGTACGGTGTGTGTGGTCGGGTTGTGGTCATGGTGGCATAGGGTCATATTAGTTACAAATGTCTCATCCACTGTGTGTGAAATGCTGTGTGATCCAATATTAACACCCCTTTACGGTTTTATCTTCAAAACATTTTCTACATTCTATCGTGGCAGTGCTACTGTCCGTGGCAGAATATAGGAGGTATGAATGAAGTATGTCTCTGTGCACACTCATGTAGAATAAGCGGCAACAACAATGTATTATCACTGTGTAATCGTGTAACAGCTTTTGTGGTGTAAAACACCGTATTACACATTTTCAATTATGACAGTGACTAAAATACAGTTGTTTAGCTTGGACTGAGAGAACACCAGACCAGTATGCTTGGTAGGCCTTGAGGCCTGGGATAGCATTGAACAGTGGCATCCTCTTGGTCCATCTAAATCAGGACACTACTCTCACACACACTCTCTCTCTCCCTCTCTCATCATGGGTTGAAAAAGGCATTTTTGGGGTTTGGATGTTTGAGGCGTTTTCTGATACAATCACAGCACTCACTGTGAGTCTAGTTATCTGAAAAACAAACACATATTTGGGACGGTAGTGCCAAGCTCCACAACAAGTTGCCCAATCTCCAGAATCTTTAGCCTCAGTTCCCATTCTTGTGATGCTTTGAGGGCCACGTCCACCCATAGAGCATTCCATTCCACAAGTAACGACAAGAAAGCTCATATCATTCCATCACGGGGCAGAGAGGACCAAAATAAACAACAGAAACATGGATTTCCCCTAAAGAACAACAGACAGAGGAGGGTAGAGACACTGTCTCCTGAATGTTTAAAAAACACTAGTAGGAGCAGCTTCTGGCCAGCAGTTGGAATGGTAGTTGACATAGTACTGATGTGTACAGTGTATATTGTGTACAGATGAATCATTGATCACTCATGAACTGCACTTCTCTACCTGTATATGTCATCCTCTATGCTTGATTATGTGTTTTTATGTATGCACAGTGCCACAAACTAAATTTGCTTGCAAGGATAATAAAATGAATTTCTTATTTTATCTGACTGATTAGAGACACCTGTACTGTTAATCACACAGGATCTCCTATGAGAAACAGCTGGCTCTGATGTTTGGAATAGTGGCTGCAAAAAAGCATGATCCTCACAGAATGGAAGTCACCCACCTCCCCTTGCTTCAGTAGATGGCTAGCAGAAATTATTAACACCATTAACTTGGAAAATATGTTTTTAGGACCACCAATTTCTTAAGGTTTGGGTTCTGTTTCTGAACCGTCTGGACAGAGACTGACTCTGACCACTGACTAGGATTCAAATATATTTGCAGAAAGTAGATATGATCAGTACAGTACATTATACAGTACTCAGTAACACTCTATTTGGATAGTCCGGACAGTCCATTTGTAGAAAAAGACACATCTCAACTTCAACTGTTCAGAGGAGATGGTGTGAATCAGGCCTTCATGGTCAAATTTCAGGAAAGAAACCACTACTAAGGGACACCAATAAGAAGGAGAGAATTGATTGGCCCAAGAAACACGAGCAATGGACATTAGACCAGTGGAAATCTCTCCTTTGGTCTAATGAGTCCAAATTGGATATTCTTGGTTCCAACCGCCATGTCTTTGTGAGATGCGGAGTAGATGAACGGGTGATCTTTGTATGTGTAGTTCCCACCGTAAAACATGGACAAGGAGGTGTGTGATGGTGCTTTGTTGGTGACACTGTCAGTGATTTATTTAGAATTCAAGGCACACTTAACCAGCATGGCTACCACAGCATTCTGTAGCGATAAGCCATCCCATCTGGTTTGCGCTTAGTGGGACTATCATTTGTTTTTCAACAGGACAATGACCCAACACACCTCCAGGCTGTGTAAGGGCTATTTGACCAAGAAGGAGAGTGATGGAGTGTTGCATCTGATGACCTGGCCTCCACAATCACCGGACCTCAACCCAATTGAGATGGTTTGGGATGAGTTCGACCTTAGATTGAAGGAAAAGCATCCAACATGTGCTCAGCATGTGGGAACTCCTTCAAGACTGTTGCAAAAGCATTCCTCATGAAGCTGGTTGAGAGAATGCCAAGAGCGTGCAAAGCTGTCATCAAGGCAAAGGGTGGCTACTTTGAAAAATCTCAAATATAAAATATATATATATATTTTTTTTTAATTGGTTAGTACATGATTCCATATGTGTTATTTCATAGTTTTGATGTCTTCACTATTATTCTACAATGTAGAAAATAGTTTTAAAAAATAAAGAAAAACCTTTGAATGAGTAGGGTGTGTACAAACTTTTGACTAGTACTGTAAATAAAACACTAACAAATTGGTAGGCCTACCTTTAATTGTTACTTCTGTAAAATGTCATTATCCTCCCTCTCATGAGGGAGAGAAATTAGAAACTATCTTAAAGATGCGGGTTTTTGTGACAAAATTACAAGGCACAAAGCAATGTTTCTTAAACTTACAGGAGGCAAATAATTTCTCCAAAACTAAATATAAGAGTTGATATTCGTTGACAGGGGTCTTTTACTTCAACATTTTGTGTGTTGATGTATGTATGATAACTTTTAAGACTATTTCTGGTAGATGTTGTCTAAGACCCCCTTTACACCTGTTTTACCAGAAATCAAAGCCTTTGCCTTTTCCTAATGTTTGGGATGGAACATGGTTGAAAAATGTAAATATAATTTAATTAATCAAAAATATACTCTTAGCTTTCATTTGACACCCAATTGGACATGCTCCTATGAACGTCACGTTGGTGCTCACAGGTCCTTTTAGATAGAAATGCCCTGGCCTGTCTTTACCAATGAGGTCCTCGGTCTGCAATGCCTGATAATAATGTCTGAGTGGTTGTGGTTGGGATCCAATATTTGATTACATGTGGAGACACAAGTCACACAACGGTAACAGAAAAGTACAGAGATCCTTTCAAACATGTAAAATATAAACACGTTAACTTGAATGCTACCATTCATCACTTAGAAGCTGTTGCTGTAGATCCAACCTAGATTTAGGATGGAATGAAAGTATATTTATTTTGACTAGATTACTTTGATTCAAGTTATTTTAAATCAAGAAGTCAATCATGTAAACAAATACAGTCGGCTAATATCTGATCTCCTGATGCGAGATGTAGGTTTGCAATGAATGTTACACATTAATTCTATTGAAGTCAGATTCCCAGACAGTGACACATACCAGTATTATCAATTCAATCAATACTCACAGGCTTATATCAATAGAGAACATCTGATCCGGTTAGAATATGACTTTTAAAATGTATGCTACAGTCACAATTAAACGAATGGGCTATTCATTGTAATACCTGCATAATAGTAATTTTTTATTATCTAGCCTATATTAACATTTTTGTAACATTGTGCGCCTGTTATGTTGTTTAAAGGTAGAGCTAGAACAAGGTTCATACCTTGAACCTCGTGTGTTATTGCACACCTGAATGAAACGCATGGTTGCATCAGTGCCAATCTATTAGCCTGCTATACTAGACTGATAATTTGGCATACACTACGCAAACTACTCTTAAACAGTTCAATTGTGGCAGTTATTTTAAGTTACAGAAATAAAATGTCCAAACTTAATAAACAATCAGTGAGAAGTTTCTGTTATTCAAAAGTTTATCAAACAGCATCATAAAAAAATCTGGACATTAAGAACAATGGTGCACATCCCACAAAAAGACAGTTGACTATTTGCAGCCCGTTTACAGAATGAGAGACCATTATGGAATTAAATAATTCACCAAACATTTAATGCAACCAGAAACATCCTAAGAATCCATATTCATCTCAAATAAACATTTTAAAGACACATTCGTGTTTCAAAGGTACATTATAACACTTTTAACACGTCATTTAAATATTATTTTGCCACGCTTAAGACCCCCTCCCATCCTAGGCTTTAGTGAAAACAAAACCATTGTAAAATGACATTTGTTTCAATATCCTAAACATATTGATCACGTTATGGGTTTTCTTGTCGAGGTTGTGATTAATTAGAACATTTCGAGACTGAAAAATATTGTGGGGCCTTCTCAACTTTGCGCTGGAAGTTGTATGATCTATCGGTGGATCAGAGCGCAACTCTGCAGCCTGGAGCAGCCCGACATTCCAATGTAGGGAGAATTTCAGTCCCAGCAGTCTCTTCCTCTGGCCAAAAGCTAGTCGCGTTGGAAGAAATCCGAGGCTTTATCTTCAATTTACATAAATGTCAGTACTGAAAAGAACATTTATCTTTGTGTTTTCATCAAAATAGTTAGGCTTTCCCAAAATATGATGAAGACTTGAACTTACCATGTGATAGAAGTATCATTCGGCTTTAATCCGAGAAAGAATCCAACCAAATACGCTTTTCGGGAAAACTTTATATCCAATCCTTTGTTGCACAATCAATACGATGATGTATCGAACTTTCTCAACGGTAGGCCCGGGTAAATATCCTGAGAAGAGACTCCATTTTCCCCCAACTACAGGCAGAATTAGAATGCAGTACAAAGTTGGACACTTACTGCATTGTTAACATTCCTGGAGTCACGTGAGGGACCAATGCACGTCAGCACCGCACATATTCTAGGCGGGGCTTCCTAATAAAACTTGGCATTGATTCTTGCATCCAGCAAAAACCCTGATTTTGATGTCTATGGCAAAACCACTGTAAAACAAAATGTGTACATTTTTAAGCAGAATCCGAACACTCAAAACTATTCAATGTATATATTTTATTTTCATAGGCAAATAAACACAACCAATAACCCTTGACATCAAAGGCCAGGATGCTGACAGTTTGCCTGTCGATACTGTTAATCACTTTTTATTGATTCAAAGATTGTCTGCAATCGATATGGACGAGGTGAAAGGTGTCCCACAGGGGTCGCTTTTAGGTCCTGTACATTTTACTGTGTATATAAACAATGTTGGTCTATCTACAAAACATTGTGTGTGCTATTGCCCCCAAAGTCGACCAGGCTGTTTCAGAGTTTCAATTTAGATGTACCAGACCTGGTCTCAGAAATGGCTAACTCTAGAGATCCCTTCAATCGGAGTTGGGTAGATCTGCTTTTTGTTTTTTTTGCAGGTTATGTATGGAATGTCCAATGCACTTTAAAATTGGAGGAATTTGTGCCTCTAGGGCAAGTGTCCCCAATTTTTTCTTGAGAGGATGGTCAGGCCGGAACATAATTATAAATCATTTGTAGGCCTACACTGCAAATTGACCGCAAGAAGCCCAAAAAACAGATATAGTAGTTGAAAAAAACGTTATTAAATTGGGACACGTTCACATATCCCTCTTGGGAACAGATTTCCTCAATTAAAATCACTAAGTACCTGGTAATTTTATAGTCTTATGTCAAACAACAAAAATGTATATATATATATATATATATATATATATATATATATATATATATATATATATACAGTGGGGAGAACAAGTATTTGATACACTGCCGGTTTCGCAGGTTTTCCGACTTACAAAGCATGTAGAGGTCTGTAATTTTTATCATAGGTACACTTCAACTGTGAGAGACGGAATCTAAAACAAAAATCCAGAAAATCACATTGTATGATTTTTAAGTAATTAATTTGCATTTTATTGCATGACATAAGTATTTGATCACCTACCAATCAGTAAGAATTCGGTCTCTCACAGACCTGTTAGTTTTTCTTTAAGAAGCCCTCCTGTTCTCCACTCATTACCTGTATTAACTGCACCTGTTTGAACTCGTTTACCTGTATAAAAGACACCTGTCCACACACTCAATCAAACAGACTCCAACCTCTCCACAATGGCCAAGACCAGAGAGCTGTGTAAGGACATCAGGGGTAAAATTGTAGACCTGCACAAGGCTGGGATGGGCTACAGGACAATAGGCAAGCAGCTTGGTAAGAAGGCAACAACTGTTGGCGCAATTATTAGAAAATAGAAGAAGTTCAAGATGACGGTCAATCACCCTCGGTCTGGGGCTCCGTACAAGATCTCACCTCGTGGGGCATCAATGATCATGAAGAAGGTGAGGGATCAGCCCAGAACTACACGGCAGGACCTGGTCAATGACCTGAAGAGAGCTGGGACCACAGTACCAAAGAAAACCATTAGTAACATACTACGCCATCATGGAATAAAATCCTGCAGTGCCCGCAAGGTCCCCCTGCTCAAGCCAGCACATGTCCAGGCCCGTCTGAAGTTTGCCAATGACCATCTGGATGATCCAGAGAAGGAATGGGAGAATGTGGTCTGATGAGACAAAAATATAGCTTTTTGGTCTAAACTCCACTCGCCGTGTTTGGAGGAAGAAGAAGAATGAGTACAACCCCAAGAACACCATCCCAACCGTGAAGCATGGAGGTGGAAACATAATTCTTTGGGAATGCTTTTCTGCAAAGGGGACAGGACGACTGCACCGTATTAAGGGGAGGATGGATGGGGCCATGTATCGTGAGATCTTGGCCAACAACCTCCTTCCCTCAGTAAGAGCATTGAAGATGGGTCGTGGCTGGGTCTTCCAGCATGACAACGACCCGAAACACACAGCCAGGGCAACTAAGGAGTGGCTCCGTAAGTAGCATCTCAAGGTCCTGGAGTGGCCTGGCCAGTCTCCAGACCTGAACCCAATAGAACATCTTTGGAGGGAGCTGAAAGTCCGTATTGCCCAGCAACAGCCCCAAAACCTGAAGGATCTGGAGAAGGTCTGTATGGAGGAGTGGGCCAAAATCCGTGCTGCAGTGTGTGCAAACCTGGTCAAGAACTACAGGAAACGTATGATCTCTGTAATTGCAAACAAAGGTTTCTGTACCGAATATTAAGTTCTGCTTTTCTGATGTATCAAATACTTATGTCACGCAATAAAATGCAAATTAATTACTTAAAAATCATACAATGTGATTTTCTGGATTTTTGTTTTAGATTCCGTCTCTCACAGTTGAAGTGTACCAATGATAAAAAGTACAGACCTCTACATGCTTTGTAAGTAGGAACACCTGCAAAATCGGCAGTGTATCAAATACTTATTCTCCCCACTGTATATACTGTATATATATATATATATATACAGTTGAAGTCGGAAGGTTACATACACTTAGGTTGGAGTCATTAAACCTTTTTTTAATCACATTTACGTAACCATTCAGACCCTTTACTCAGTACTTTGTTGAAGAGCTTTTGGCAGTGATTACATCCTCGAGTCTTCTTGGGTATGACGCTACAAGCTTGGCACACTTGCATCTGAGGAGTTTCTCCCATTCTTCTCTGCAGATACTCTCAAGCTCTGTCAGGTTGGATGGGGAGCATCGCTGCACAGCTGTTTTCAGGCCTCTCCAGAGATGTTTGATCGTGTTCAAGTCCGGGCTTTGGCTGGGCCACTAAATGACATTCAGAGACTTGTTCCAAAGCCACTCCTGCGTTGTCTTGACTGTGTGCTTAGGGTCGTTGTCTTGTTGGAAGGTGAACATTCGCCCCAGTCTGAGGTTCTGAGCGCTCTGGAGCTGTCACATCCTGATCTGTTTCACCTGTCTTTGTGATTGTCTCCACCCCCCTCCAGTTGTCACGCATCTTCCACATTATCTCCTGTGTATTTATACTGGTGTTCTCTGTTTGTCTGTTGCCAGTTCATCTTGTTTGTCAAGTCAACCAGCGTTTTGTGTCTCAGCTCCTGCTTTTTCCAGTCTCTCTTTTTCTCGCCCAAGGGTTTTGACCCTTGCCTGTCCTGACTCTGAGCCTGCATGCCTGACCACTCTGCCTGCTGTCTGGTACCTTTGCTCCACCTCTGGTTTACTGACCCCTGCCTGCCTTGACCTGTCTATTGCCTGGCCCTATTAGATGATTAAACCATTGTTAATTCGACGTTGTCTGCATCTGGGTCTGACCTTCATACCTGATAGTACGAACTGGCCATGACTGACCAAGCAGACCCGGGCCAGCTGCGTAACGCCATTTCCTCCCAAGGAGCCTCAATTGGTAGGCACGAGGAATTGCTTCGTGGTCTTATGGAGGGGGTCCAAACATGGCTGAACGCAATGACTGGGTGTTGGACATGCTGCTGGAGCAATTTCGTGGGTTTTCTGTGGGGCAGCCTGCCACGGTGGTAACCCCACCTCCCCTCAATAACTCGGCAGTTAGCAGTGCCGCTCCACTGGCCACTCCACTTTCCCGTGAGCCCTGGTTACCTCCCCCGGAAACGCTTTAATGGAGAGCCGAGCACCTGTCAGGCATTTTTAGCTCAGTGTGCCCTCAATTTCGGGCTTCAGCCCTCCTCTTTCCCCTCGGATCGCTCCAAGATAGCCTACCTCATCATGCTGATGTCTGGGAGTCCTCTCACCTGGGCTTCCGCCGTATGGGAACAACAGCCGGCCATGTGAGTGAGTCTGGAGGGGTTTGTGGGAGAGTTGAGGAAGGTTTTTGATGCCCCGTTCTCCAGGAAAGAAGCTGCCAGGAAGCTAATCCAGCTCTGGCAGGACGCCCGCAGAGTGGCCGACTATGTTGTGGTTTACCACACGTTGGGAGCGGAGAGTGCGTGGATCCAGGAAACACTATTCGACATCTTCCTGCACAGCGTCTCGGAGAAGGTTAAGGACGAACTTGCAGCTCAGGAGTTACCCACGGATCTTGACTCCCTCATCGCTTTGACCATCTGCATCGATGGGCGATTGTGGGAATGATGGATGGAGAGGAATTTAAATTTTGTTTGCACGTCCAGGGATTCCACCTCGCCTCTGAGTCATCTCGGAAGTCCCAGACAGTCCTGTTGCCAAGAGCAACCAAGGTTTCCCGACCTTCATCGAGAGTCACCGAAGACGGCAGAGGCACTGTTTCCCTAGTCTATACAACTATGCAGAGTTGGCCTGTCGCCAGCGGAACGGTAACACAGGATCAACACAAGGAGCTGTCTGTATTGGGGGCTTTTGGTCATTTTGTGTCCTCTTTCCCGGTAAAAGACCAGGCTCACCGGTAGGAGCAAGTACTCTGGTGGGCCATATGGAGAACTTTTCTGCTTCCCTTACTCGCACCCCTTCCCGTCAGTTTGTGGTGGAGGCCGATGCTTCGGATGTGAGACCATCCTTCTGAGACCATCCTTCCCACCTCGTGCCTGGCAACAGCACTCTGTTGGGGAAAAGGGAAATTGGTCCGGGAGGCGCAGCGGTCCCAGCCGAACCCAGGGGGCGGGCCCAGATAACTGGATGTTTGTGCCTTACACTGTCCGCTCTGCGGTCCTGGAGTGGGCTCATTCCTCCAGGCTTGCCTGTCACCCGGGCTCTCGTCGGACCCTGGCCTTCGTGCGACAACTGTTTTGGTGGCCTACTATGCTTCCGGATGTTGCCGTGTTTGTCACCACCTGCACGGTCTGCGCACAGAACAAGACTCCTCGGCAGTCTCGGGCTGGTCTTCTCCAACCACTGCCTGTCCCTCACCGTCCTCATATCCACCGTCCCATATATCCCTGGATTTCGCCCACGGGTCTTCCCCCGTCTGCGGGCAACACTGCCATCCTGACTGTGGTCGACTGATTTTCCAAAGCCGCCAACTTCATTCCTCTCCCCAAACTACCCTCGGCCAAGGAGACGGCCCAGCTTATGGTGCAGCACATCTTCCAGATCCACGGACTCCCGGTGGATATGGTCTCCAACCGGGGTCAACAGTTCTCGTCCCGGTTCTGGAAGGCGTCCTGCACGCTCATTGGGTCGTCGACTAGCCTGTCCCCCTGGATTCCACCCGCAGTCCAACAGCCAGTCGGAGCGAGCCAACCAGGACTTAGAGACGACTCCTCGCTACATTACCACCTGGAGTCAGCAACTGGTATGGGTTGAGTACGCTCGCACCACCCTTCCGTGCTCTGCCACAGGTCTCTCGCCCTTTGAGTGTTCCTTGGGATATCAGCCTCCGCTCTTCCTCGAGCAAGAGGAGGAAGTCAGCGATCCCTCTGCCCAGATTTTCATCCCCCGCTGTCGCCGTACCTGGCAGAGAGCCCAGGGCTCTCTGTTGAAGACTACTTCCAGGTATAGGCAACAAGCGGATCGTCACCGGACACCCTGCTCCATGCTATCGGTTCGGGCAGAGGGTATGGCTCGCTACCTGGGACTTGCCCCTCCGGGTGGAGTCCCGTAAAGTTTCCCACTGTTTCATCAGCCCATTCCCCATCTCTAGAGTCATTAGCCCCACTGCTGTTTATCTTTTGTTACCCCATACCCTCCGTATTCACCCTACTTTCCATGTGTCTAGGATTAAGTCCGTGTCTCACAGCCCTTCGTTTTCTGTTTGCAGGCCCACCCCTCCTCCACGTGTCATCGATGGCCATCCAGCATACACGGTGAAATGCCTCCTGAGTGTTGGATCACGAGGGGTTTCTAGTACCTGGTTGGCTGGAAGGGTTATGGCCTGGTGGGGATGTGCTGGGTCCCCGCTAGAGACATACTGGACCCAGCCCTCATTGCCAACTTCCACCGCCGGCACCCCGGGTGGGTAGCCTAGTGGTTAGAGTGTTGGACTAGTAACCAAAAGGTTGCAAGTTCAAATCCCCGAGCTGACAAGGTACAAATCTGTCGTTCTGCCCCTGAACAGGCAGTTAACCCACTGTTCCTAGGCCGTCATTGAAAATAAGAATTTGTTCTTAACTGACTTGCCTAGTTAACTAAAGGTTAAACATATTTTTTTTAAAACAGGTATGAGCCCAGGCAGACGACGTCTGCATCTGGGTCTTAACTTCATACCTGATAGGAACATGTTTTTATCGAGGATCTCTCTGTACTTTGTTCCGTTAATTTTCCCTCTATCCTCTCCCAGTCCGTGCCGCTGAAAAAAGCATGAGGCTGCCACCACCATTCTTCACCGTAGGGATGGTGCTAAGTTTCTTCCAGACGTGATGCTTGGCATTCAGGCCAAATAGTTCAATCTTGGTTTCATCAGACCAGAGAATCATGTTTCTCATGGTCTGAGAGTCCTTTAGGTGCCTTTTGGCAAACTCCAAACAGTCATGTGCCTTTTACTGAGGAGTGGCTTCCGTCTCGCGACTCCACCATAAAGTCCTGACTAGTGGAGTGCTGCAGAGATGGTTGTCCTTCTGGAAGGTTCTCCCATCTCCACAGAGGCCCTTTTTTAACTTACATGTTTTATTTATTTCACCTTTATTTAACCAGGTAGGCTAGTTGAGGTCAAGTTCTCCTTTACAACTGCGACCTGGCCAAGATAAAGCAAAGCAGTGTGACACAAACAACAACACAGAGCTACACATGGAATAAACAAACATGCAGTCAATAACACAATAGAAAAAGTATATATGCAGTGTGTGCAAATGAGGTAAGATAAGGGAGGTAAGGCAATAAATAGGCCATAGTGGAGAAATAATTACAATTTAGCAATTAAACACTGGATTGATAGATGTGCAGAATATGAATGTGGAAGTAGAGATACTGGGGTGCAAAGGAGCAAAAACAAAATAACAGTATGGGGATGAGGTAGTTGGATGGGCTATTTACAGATGGGCTATGTACAGGTGCAGTGATCTGTGAGCTGCTCTGACAGCTGCTGCTTAAGTTAGTGAGGGAGATATGAGTCTCCAGCTTCAGTTTTGCAATTCGTTCCAGTCACTGGCAGCAGAGAACTGGAAGGAAAGGCGGCCAAAGGAGTAATTGGCTTTGGGGGTGACCAGTGAAATATACCTGCTGGAGCGCGTGCAACGGGTGGGTGCTGCTATTGTGACCAGTGAGCTGAGATAAGGCGGGGCTTTACCTAGCAAAGACTTATAGATGACCTGGAGCCAGTGGGGTTTGGACAAGTATGAAGCGAGGGCCAGCCAACGAGAGCATACAGGTCGCAGTGGTGGGTAGTATATGGGGCTTTGGTGACAAAACGGATGGCACTGTGATAGACTGCATCCAATTTGCTGAGTAGAGTGTTCGAGGATATTTTGTAAATGACATCGCCGAAGTCAATGATCGGTAGGATAGTTAGTTTTACAAGGGTATGTTTGACAACATGAGTGAAGGATGCTTTGTTGCGAAATACGAAGTTGATTCTAGATTTAATTTTGGATTGGAGATGCTTAATATGAGTCTGGAAGGAGAGTTTACAGTCTAACCAGACACCTAGGCATATAGAGTAAAAGGAGTAAAAGGAGCAGGTTTCTGGACGCGGTAGAATAGATTCAATGCATAATGTACAGACAAAGGTATGGTAGGATGTGAAAACAGTGGAGGTAAACCTAGGCATTGAGCGACGATGAGAGAGGTATTGTCTCCTTCACCCCCGATTGTTTAGTTTGGCCGGGCAGCCAGCTCCAGGAAGAGTCTTGGTGGTTCCAAACTTCTTCCATTTAAGATCGATGGAGGCCACTGTGTTCTTGGGGACCTTCAATGCTGCAGAAATGTTTTGGTACCCTTCCTCAGATCTGTACCTCGACACAATCCTGTCTCGGAGCTCTACGGACAATTCCTTCAACCTCATTGCTTGGTTGTTGCTCTGATATGCACTGTCAACTGTGGGACCTTATATAGACAGGTGTGTGTCTTTCCAAATCATGTCCAATCAATTGAATTTACCACAGATGGACGCAAATCAACTTGTAGAAACCTGAGCTCAATTTCGAGTCAAATCTCAAAGGGTCTGAATACTTATGTAAATAAAAATGGAAATTAATCAATTTCAGAATAAGGCTATAATGTAACAAAATATGGAAAAGTAAAGGAGTCTGAATACTTTCCGAATACACTGTGTATATATATATATATAAAGTACCAGTCAAAAGTTTGGACACGCCTACTCATTCAAGATCAAGATCAACATCAACTGTTCAGAGGAGACTGCGTGAATCAGGCCTTCATGGTCGAATTGCTGCAAACAAACCACTATTAAGAAAAGAACACCAATAAGAAAAGAGACTTGCTTGGGCCAAGAAACACGAGCAATAGACATTAGACTGGTGGAAATCTTAAGATTTTTGGTTCCAACCGCCATGTCTTTGTGAGATGCAGAGTAGGTGAACGGATGATCTCCGCATGTGTGATTCCCACTGTGAAGCATGGAGGAGGAGCTGTGATGGTGTGTTTGTGCTTTGCTGGTGGCACTGTCAGTGACTTATTTAGAATTCAAGGCACACTTAAGCAGCAAGGCTTCCACAGCATTCTGCAGCGATACGACATCCCACCTGGTTTGCGCTTAGTAGGACTATCATTTGTTTTTCAACAGGACAATGATCCAACACACCTCCAGGCTGTGTAAGGGCTATTTGACCAAGAAGGAGAGTGATGGAGTGTTGCATCAGATGATCTGGCTTTCACAATCAACCCATGGGATGAGTTGGACCACAGAGTGGAAAAGCAGCCAAAAAGTGCTCAGCATATGTGGGAACTCCTTCAAGACTGTTGGAAAAGCATTCCAGGTGAAGCTGGTTGAGTGTGCAAAGCTGCCATCATCGCTACTCTCAAATATAAAACATGTTTATTTTATATACATTTTTTTACCCCCTTTTCTCCCCAATTTCGTGGTGTCCAATTGTTAGTAATTACTATCTTGTCTCATCTCTACAACTCCGTACGGGCTCGGGAGAGACGAAGGTCGAAAGCCATGTGTCCTCCGAAACACAACCCAACCAAGCCGCACTGCTTCTTAACACAGCGTGCATCCAACCCGGAGGCCAGCCACACCAATGTGTCGGGGGAAGCACCTGGTGACCTTGGTTAGCGCGCACTGCACCCGGCCCGCCACAGGAGTCGCTGGTGCGCGATGAGACAAGGATATCCCTACTGGCCAAGCCCTCCCTAACCCGGACGACGCTAGGCCAATTGTGCGTCGCCCCACGGACCTCCCGGTCGCGGCCGTCTGCGACAGAGACTGGGCTCTGCGACAGAGCGCGAACCCAGAGTCTCTGGTGGACAAGCTAGCGCTGCGATGCAGTGCCCTACACCACTGCGCCACCAGGGAGGCAATTTTTTTGTCCATTAAAATAACATCAAATTGATCAGAAATACAGTGTAGACATTGTAAAATGTTGTAAATGACCATTGTAGTTGGAAACGGCTGATATAGACTCTTTTTTTTCTACTGTGTTATTGACTTGTTAATTGTTTACTCCATGTGTAACTCTGTGTTGTCTGTTCACACTGCTATGCTTTATCTTGGCCAGGTCGCAGTTGCAAATGAGAACTTGTTCTCAACTAGCTTACCTGGTTAAATAAAGGTGAAATAAAAAAATAAAAAAATAATTTTGAATGGAATATCTACATAGGCATACAGAGGCCCATTATCTGCAACCATCACTCCTGTGTTAGCTAATCCAAGTTGATAATTTTAAAAGGATAATTGATCATTAGAAAACCCCTTTGCAAATATGTTAGCACAGCTGGAAACTGTTGTTCTGATTAAAGAAGCAATAAAACTTGCCTTTTTTCCTTTGAGTATCTGGAGCATCAGCATTTGTGGGTTCGATTACAGGCTCAAAATGGCCAGAAGCAAATAACTTTCTCCTGAAACTTCTCAGTATTCTCGTTCTGAGAAATGAAGGCGATGCGAGAAATTGCAAGAAACTGAAGATCTCGTACAACGCTGTGTACTACTCCCTTCACAGAACAGCGCAATCTGGCTCTTATCAGAATAGGAAGGGAAGTGGGAGGGCCGGTGCACAACTGTGCAAGAGGACAAGTACATTAGAGTGTCTAGTTGGATTAACAGACACCCCACAAGTCCTCAACTGGCAGCTTAATTAAATAGTACACGCAAAACACCAAGCTCAACATCAACAGTGAAGAGGCAACTCCGGTATGCTGGCAACTCCGGGATGCACAAAAAGTGTCAAATAATTTTTTCGAAAATGTCCTCTCTGAATTTAAAAGTAATCCTCGAAGTAATTATCTAGTTTTTCAAAAGTATCTGTAATCTGATTAAAATATTTGTGTTGGTAAAAACAGTTGCAAAACAGTTCTGTAATCCCTTACATGTAACGGATTACATGTAACTTGTTACTCCCCAACCCTGCCTATCAAGTACTTCAGAGTGTTGCTCCCCACCGACACCCCTTGCTGGTTCAAGTCAATTCAATCATCTTCAATAATGACAGGGACCTCCCGAGTGGCGCAGTGGTCTAAGGCACTGCATTGCAGTGCTAGCTGTGCTACTAGAGATCTTGGTTTGAGTCCAGGATCTGTTTCTGGAGGCCACGACCGGTAGACCCATGGGGCGGTGCACAATTGGCCTCATTCTAGAGCTACAACATAACGTGATTTTTTTTTTTAGAGTTCCCTGCTGTCTTGAAAGCACCATAAATCCAGAGAACGGCAGATTTTGATGACAAAATTTGCCCACGAAGTACCGCCACGCCAGCTGTGAGCACAGCACAACAAGGTGAGTCCAAAAATGTATTGTATGCTGCTGCATAAATTACGTAATATGCCAGGGAGATATGTGTACTGTAGCTAAGAAAGTAATACTAAGTGTATGTTGTGTAGTAGGCTGTTAATAGCGTAGTAAGCTGTTAATGTGCCTCACCCTAATAATTTGGTCTATTTTCACCTCTTAATTTCACCTACTGTTCTGACTTGGTGGTGCACATGTAGCCTATAACCTGTTTTTGAGAAATGTAATCAGTGAATATTGTAAGAGCTTTCATTGTCTGCTTAAATGCCCCCTTTAATTATCCTACGGTTCTGACCTGGTGTACAGGGAGAACACTGTAAGAACGGCCCATGTTCTGAATTCTGTCGCTGTACATTTCAAAAGTTCTGAACAAATAGTTGTAATGAATATGTCCATCCTAACTCGCTCATTAATGTCTTAATCGAAATTACGGATTGCCTCTTATCCACGTGTCGTTCCCTTATGCCATAGTTTGTACATCTCAATTGTCAGTAGAAACCACATTTGCAAGTCAGCCATATCAGCTATGTTTTTTTTAAAGGCAGTAAATGAGGCTGAATGAACTGTTTCGCTGCCAGACAAGGCTCTGCTGATAGCCAGGTGTAGCAGTGGTAAGGTGTTGGGACTGCTGTTGGGACTGAAGGCCCAAACAGTTTGTGGGCACCGTTTGTCACCATTATAGTGCAATTAATGTATTGTTTAGTGTTGTGTAGTGGCTTTGCTGACATGCATCCCACATTTTTGTTTTGTTTGCCCCACCAAGATTAGCATTCTTAAATTGCCACTGGACAGAACACTGAGCCAATCACAGCACAACTAGAGAACATTGCCAACACCTACGCTCAGTACACTGGGAATCGTCACAGACACCGGGAATCTTCACTTTCAACTGATCTTCCTCAACATTTAATGGCACCTACGTTATCACTCCTTTCAACGGTGTCCAGCTCTGGAGAGCAAAATAAGTCACATTTCTTGTCCCTAATTACGTGATCTGGAGCGCCGCTCCCTCTGGGCTGAAGAAAGACAAATCATCACTAGTCCACTCCTAGTTACCTTCACCAACTCAACAGTTCCCAACCTCTTCTCCACCCAACCACCACATATGGATCAGCCAAAATGCAAGGATCCATTCTCTCCACAAATTGTACTCCCACAAGGCCAGAATCATCCTTTACATCCTCGGACCAAGGCCCGACCTCAGTGGTTCTCACTGCAGGAACTTCATCCACTCTCTTGTCAGGTTTCATCACTGAGCTACAGGAACACGTATCCCTCTTTTTGCACTTGACGCCAACCTTCCTCTACACACTGCTTCCCTCTAAACTCAACAGTTATCACTGCACCTGCCACTAATTCATCCTCACTCTCCATTTCCTCAAGTTCTACCACAAGTTCTGTAAAATCCCTCATTCCATATTCCCTCAACCATTTCCAGTGTCCTTTTTTCCCTTGTCCATTATCTTCTCCTTCACCAGATCTTTCAGAAGGCCTGTGTAATCCCAAACTCCATGTTTATTCATAATATGCCCCACTTTTTTCCTTATCCTCCATCTTCTCCAAATCGCTCCCGTTCTCCAAACATTTCTCCCTGGACAACCTCTTCAACGCCATCCGCCATATGGGAACATTCCTTCGAGTGAGCTCCAGATTTACACCTGGTAAGTATAACTATCGCCAGGGCTGTATTCATTCAGCCAATTCTGTTGCAAAACATTTCTTAAGCAAGCAGAATGAAACAGAGGGACCTACCTGAATGTCCAATAGAAACACATTTTAGTTGCAACTGGCAGAATGAATACACCCCAGCTGTACGGAATAGACACTAGAAAAGGTCAGTCAGAATACCTTAAATTACATTCAGAATCTGTCCCTCCCTTGTATGCTTATGAAACTATTTCATTTAATTCAGGTTGGACGCCACACTGAAAGTCTTGTGAAAGGTCTAACCCTGATGCAAAAAAACCCAGAGCATATTTAGCCTTTGCTATAGTCTACACAGAACCTAAAACGACAAGGTTACAGGTAACTGATGATTGACATTCAGAGCTGCCCTGTAATATCAATGAACAGCCACAGACAACACTGTAAATATTGTTACTATTGATTTGTTTCAGGTTGAAGGATATAGGCAACGCACTGCCCGGATGGAAGGGTCCAGATGATGCCATGACCTTACAGTCCCAGCGATTTCAGATTGGAGACTACCTGGACATCACCGTCACCCCTCCTAACAGAGCAACCCCTTCTCCTGGGGCACGAGACCCTATTGATACCAGAAGGCCTGCCTGGGGTTCAACATGTCCCCCAATTGCATAGAAGTAGGAGATCAGTGTTATTTTTTTACTGACGTTTTTTTAATCATCAAATTGTTATGTAGAAATTAACCATACTACCATGTCTTCCTTTGGGATTTTTTGTAGTTTGTGTATGCATTTTATAATGCTCAATTGTCTCACTTGTTATAATTGATTGCTATATTGTTAAAAAGATCACTCAATCCTGAACTAAGCCATCATGTTCATAATTATGTATTTATTAGTGAGATTACACACAGACCAATTATACACATAGAAAACTACGAAAATGCTAAATCGACTGAGTATTCATGCATTTTGAACAGAAGGACCTACACAATTAAAAAGACCAAGACAAAACATATGTACAGTTCTCAAAGGTGAAAATAAAATAATGAATCAATTTTGGGCCTATTCTAGCCTGATTGCCGGGCTGTTTCGCTAACATTTCACTCCTTGTACTCTGTCATATGCCAATGTTTAGCATGACAGCAGTGGCAAGGAGTGAATGATAGCTAAACAGACTGGCACCCAGGCCTATTCAGGAGGGGAGTCAATACATAGGACCTCACTCAGTAGTGTTGAGCCCTTTGGGAGGTTTAAGAAGGCAGGGAATGTCATTGTACTTCAGATCAGGTACGTGTCTTTGACAGGACCTTGTACATGGCGCTGGTTCCTACTCCCTGCACATGCTCCAGCCTCTTTAACTCAGTCAGACACAGGAAGTACATGGGGGCCTTGGTGCCCACCCCAGTGATCCTCTTCAGCTCCTCCATCAGAAACCATGCAGGGCCCGCATCACCACCTGAAGGAGGAGCAACAGCGTCACAATAAGATGAATTTCAGAAGGACAGTCACTTAAGTTCCTGAGAGTGGCATGGAATGCAATGAAAAAAAATGTAAACAGCACCCCGAGTGGGCATAGTTGTGTGTCTCCACTTGAGATATGAAAACATAATTTCAGTGAGTTAAGTTTTAATAGTTTACAAAAGCAGTAAGCCGTGACTAACTGTGGCCTCGCTCCTCTTTGGCACCGTTGATCTTCTGAATGGCCTGGTTGAGGCTGGACAGTGGAATCTGTCTCAGATAGCTTGGAAGACTGAGGAACTCCCTCTCGGACACCACAGCCAGACTCTGAGCCCTGGAGGAACAACACAGAGAGAGCAGAGGTATGACTAGTAATTTTAAGTCAAGTAATCTATTGATATTGAGGACAGTTTAGCTTTTGAAGATAAGCTAATAATAACCATATTCTACATTCTTTGTTGACACCGTAAGATTTTACCTGTTCTCTTTCCCTGTTGCAGTGTGGAGGGTTGAAAGCTTGAGGTGTGGCTGAACTACTGCTGTGGGGAGCTTCTTGCTCTGGGAAATAAGCTGCAAGATGAAAGAAAAACCCATCAGAACCAGTCAGCACAGTAGTTATAATTACAACGCTATCTAAAAGTTTCAAACATTCACACTTAGTAATACAGACAAAGCATTTTTCTCCACTGTCTGGACAGGGAAGGCACAGTTCCCATATCTACTCCATACTCTGAATCCCACAAGTCTCCAGTCCACTCACCTTAAAGATGTCCTGTGTGACAGAGCTTAGGTCCGGCATCTCAGGGGTGGATGGCTCGGGGTAGTCCCCTCTGACCCGTGGGGTCCCCAGGTTGAATGTCTGGGTGGGACCATCCTGATCCAGGAAAGAGAGAGGGGGCTCTCCTGACCCCATAGTCTGCTCTCCACTGGTTCCACCGCCACCCCTCTACAGTCAGAGAGATGAGACAGTGAGGCAAAATATATACACTCAAACTTAACTATACCAACATCATCAGCAACAGGGGAAAAGTAAGCACTCAAGGGCCTTTATAGCAGTTTCAGCTTACATAGGGTAGAGAGCTGCCCAGAAAAGACTCTAGGCTTGGCATCTCTGGTGTAAGTTTTTCCTCTGTACATCCAATGATTGATATCTCTGACACATTATATGACCAGGCTTGACTGGAGCCTCTATTGGAGGTTGGAAGTTCTGAGTGATCTTGGTCTTCATCTGCCTGTGTGTTTCTCTCACCCTGTAACAACATGACAGTTACTCACTATATTTGAGTGAAATTTGTAGTTTATGGTCTATGGTCTCCATAAATAGATAAATGCATAAACAAAGACACGTTGACCAACTGACAGTAACACACACCTTTCTGGTGCTAAGGAGTCTGTTGATGTATGGTGTCTCAAATGCTGGGACCTCAGGGGTGGCTTGGTGGTTGCCAAGGCGACAGGGGGACTCTGGGTCAATCTCTCCCTGCAGAGGAGGGGACAGAGCGTGTCGCTGAGACTTTGTTATCTTCAGACCTGGGGTGCAAAATACAGGCGGCTCGGGGGACTCCATGGTAGCCAGGCTGTACATCATGGAGTTTGATGGTGGAGTGGAGAGGACATGTGCCGGTCTCTGTGACATTACTCCCAAGCCCAAGGACACTGCTGAGCTGTTAACAAAACAGCACGATTCATAAGACTAAGAGCACAGGACATTCTACTTAAGAAGGCTGACTTATTAATTTTTGTAGGAACTTGGGTGAAACTTTGGAAGCTGTTAACCAGCCAAGTAGTGGATTTGAAAGTCAATCAGAGACAGACAGAACAGTATTATACTACACACCTGAGAGGCTTTGTGGGCTTCTTGCGCTGCAGGTCCATGGTGAAGTCATTGTTGAGACACACAGTGTGTTCCGTGAGGCCAAAGTCGACCATGCGGGGGGTCAGGAGGTCGTCATCTTCGTCCATACGCAAGGTGCACTTGGGCGTTTTGGGCATGGGTGGCTGCATGGCTAGGACTAGAGACGGCAGAGGGAGGGTCATCATGGGCATGGGGGCCTCAGCGCTGGAAAACACTGTGCCACCCAACACCCTCTTCAGGTGGATCTCCGACAGGCCGAAGTCAGAGAGCTGGGGGGTGCGCAAGGGGTCAATGAAGGGCGGAGGGGGCATCTTCAGAGGGGTCACTGAGGTGAGGTATCCCTCTCCTTTCTCCTGGTCCTCCTCTCCTCCCTCGGTCTCACCCTCGTCCTCTTTCTCTGAAGCTTCTGCCTCCTGGCCGCTCGACTCTGTGGGAGAGAGACAAGATATCTAGATAAACCAACAGGTCAGGAGGAGAACATTCAGATAGAAATGGGCAATTCCACAGTAACAGATTGATGCTGAAACTCAGATTTTACACATTAAAATGTCAAACAAAAACCAATGATTGCAAAGTTAAAAATCATACCACTACGCATAAGGACTAATTTGTGCCGTCATTCTGTTACCAAACTTTGCATCTGCACTGTTCAAGTAAATTTGTTTTTGTCAAATCTTCTGTTGAAATTGTTACAAGTCCTTTTGCATTGAACAGCCTCAATTAGTCAGGCATAGACTACAACGTGTCGAAAGCGTTCCAATTGAATGCTGGCCCATGTTGACTTGCCCATCCACCCTCTGAATGGCACACATACACAATCTCAAGGCTTAAAAATCCTTATTTAACCTCTCTTCCCCTTCATCTACACTGATTGAAGTGGCTTTAACAGGTGACATCAATAAGGGATCATAGACTAACCAGGTTGAAGCTATGTCATAGAAAGAGCAGGTGTCCATAATGTTTTGTACACTGAGTGCATATCAAGTAAACCAAACCAAACACTGAATGATTGACATACTACGTGAAGTGTTAAATAGAGATACTTTCCTACCTGACTGTTTCTGTGTGCTCTTAGGCGCTCTGTAGCCATATTTTTCATAGTGTCTCATCAGTCTCTGGATGTCCTCTGTGGTCCTCTGCTTCAGCACCATACACATCTTTATAAAGCTCCTCAAATCATTCTCCCCTGCCTGCTGGCGCACCAGCTGCTCCTTCACCTGGCCCTGGGCATGCAAAACAAGCCAGTTATGTAAATATCTGTATACTAATGAATCACATAGCTATATAAGCTACACAGAGCTGTTCAAACAGCTCAGCAGGTGCTAAATTGACAGTTACCTTGAGTCCCCTGACCTCGGAGTGCAGCTCTTGCAGAACTCCCACTGCACTCTCAGTGCTATGATCTGAAACACGATTTTACAGTATACAAGAATACACTAGTCACTGGTGGTGCATTGACTGACTAGACACATTAGCCGAAATAAAATTTGCGTGGAAGTCTGTTTCATAACGTTACCTTCATCGTCGTAGTTCTGGTGTGCCTGTTGAAGACTGGCAGTTTCGGTCTCCAAATTCACGGCTAGGTTTCGCAACTTAGTGAAAAAACGTGCCGACGAGTCCATTTGTTTGCAGATATGTTTCTAAAAGTAGTATTATCTTCAACGTCAATTTTCGCTGTCTGTTTACGTTCATATAAATTGAAACAGGAATATTTTTCAAATTTGGCGCCACATCCGGAACCTAACGGAAGTAGGTTTATTCAGGACTCTCAAGACCGAAGAAGAGAAAGCATCTCGAGCTAAATGCAATTCTGCCACCTGCCGTCCTTGACGACTTCGATATATACAGTATCTTTTGTTAACGATATGGTCAAGAGATCATTTTAGAATAATTGTGTGGTGGACTCACAAAATAATCAATAAGCAAACTTCAAAGCCAAGAGTTTGTAATACACTTCCAAAGGAACATTAATTTATTTTTATTTTTTATTTCACCTTTATTTAACCAGGTAGGCTAGTTGAGAACCAGTTCTCATTTGCAACTGCGACCTGGCCAAGATAAAGCATAGCAGTGTGAACAGACAACACAGAGTTACACATGGAGTAAACAATTAACAAGTCAATAACACAGTAGAAAAAAAAGAGAGTCTGTATACATTGTGTGCAAAAGGCATGAGGAGGTAGGCGAATAATTTCAATTTTGCAGATTAACGCTGGAGTGATAAATGATCAGATGGTCATGTACAGGTATTGGTGTGCAAAAGAGCAGAGAAGTAAATAAATACAAACAGTATGGGGATGAGGTAGGTAAAATTGGGTGGGCTATTTACCGATAGACTATGTACAGCTGCAGCATTCGGTTAGCTGCTCAGATAGAAATAGAAAGCCGACTCTAGATTTGATTTTAGATTGGAGGTGTTTGATATGAGTCTGGAAGGAGAGTTTACAGTCTAGCCAGACACCTAGGTACTTATAGATGTCCACATATTATAGGTTACATTTGTAACATCCATGAGTAAAAAAATTTCTATACCTCTTTAAATTTACTTTAGACTCACTTCCTTTGCTTATTTTGTTATGTTTTATTTCCCCTTTGTTTAACCAGGTAGGCTAGTTGAGAACAAGTTCTGATTTACAACTGTGACCTGGCCAAGATAAAGCAAAGCAGTGTGACACAAACAACAACACAGAGTTACACATGGAATTTAACAAGTGTACAGTCAATAACACAATAGAAAAAAAGAAAGTCTATATACAGTGTGTGCAAATGGCGTGAGGAGGTAAGGCAATAAATAGGCCATAGTAGCAAGTAATTACAATTTAGCAAATTAACACTGGAGTGATAGATGTTCAGATGATGATGTGCAAGTAGAAATACTGGTGTGCAAAAGAGCAGAACAGTAAATAAAAACAATATGGGGATGAGTGCAGAGGAAGGTTAGAGCTGGGAGGTGGAGGGACCTTCTGACAGATGAGTAATGGAGCACAGTAATGGAGCACAGCAAGTTTACAAGTTATTCTGAATATCAAAGGTATGTACAGTGGATATGGTAAGCTGATATTATGGTTAGTTAGTAGATATTGGCCTACTGTATCAACTACAGTGGAGTATTGGCCTATAATTTGTATGCCTCTTCTTTCCTCAGCACCAGAATCAGTTGGCTGTTTCACAATGAACATATATTTATTAAGTAAATCCATCTAGTTCTAGCCATGGCAATGTTTGGCAAGGTGCTGGAGCCGGCGGGCTACATGCAGACCATGAGGACCCTTGTGGAGGGCATCTGTACCTACCTGGGTGGCAGTGCCTTAGCTGACGAGACAGACCTGGCCATGAAGAATCTGGACTACATAGACCAGGAGCTGGGTGCTGTAGGGCAGGGTCTTCTGACTGGCCAAGAGGTCCATCTCCTGGAGGACGACCTGGCCGCGGTCTACTACCAGCTGGGCGTGGCCGTCAGGGCACAGTCGGAGTTCACCAAGCGGGAGACAGAGGTGTCCTCCAGTACGTCCTGGAGCACCGGCTGGCGAGGCAGTTGACAATGCTCCACAGCAGGCTGATGGGGGTGTCGGCACTGACGGACCAGCCAATCCTGCTGGAGGAGCTGGTCCAGAGCCACAAGTCCAACCGCTGGGAGATGAGGGAGTTCTGTGTCCAGGTCAGTGGGGGTCAGGGCGTGGTCAGCCATCAGCACACAATGCCCAACAGGCAACAGTTATCATTATGTTCAACTCTCAATATCTCTAACCATTGAATGTGTAAATCATTTGCACACAGTGTATGGAGTTTAACAAAATTAGACATGAAGTTCAAAGAACAAAATTGTTTGCCTGGGAGCCATGCTTTGTCCAACTGTCAGACTAAAATAGTTTGTAAAATAGACATGAAGTTAATGATTTTCTAGCCTGGTCCCAAATATGTTTGTGCTCTTGCCAACTCCATTGCTGTCATTGTCAAGCCAAACATTTTTGGCATGATAGCACAAACAGACTGGTACTCAGGCTAATGATTTTAACCCTAAATGTTTTACCCTAAAATAGTTACAGGTTGTGTTGTTATTCAAAATATTTTGCGATAATTGTAATGCAGTTGCATATCCAAAGCTCACCCCTATCTAGTCCAACACTTGGTACATCACACCGCAAAATTAGGTCAGATGTCTGTTTGCATTCCTCTCCTAAGCGAGCAGAAAATGTGTGTAGAGAGAAAACCTTATTTCACCTTGGTAAAAATACAACCGCATCTGTTATGTTAACCTTGGATAACTTATCTGGCACAAACATAGCAGCAAAATGTATGATGCTTGATACTGATTAAATACCTGCTATTTTAGGCACTCTATGATCTTGAAGAATCATCCCAGCCACTGCTGTTGCAGCAGATTTTTCAAATCATAAATAGCTTTGTGCTATGCTTCTCCAAATGCTGATTCTACAAAATGCCGTCTGTTCAGTATAGTAGCGCACCAATCATCCAAGTGGGCCAACACTCTACCATTTTTTGAATCTACTGAACATGAGTCATATAGTCACAGCATAGAACTTGGGTTTTGTTCTATCAGCCTCTCTTCCCTTTCCTTGCAGGTGAACTTTGTCCTGGGCACGGGTCTGCTGTGCCTCTTCACCCAGGCCTTGCTGACAGGCTGAGACCAGGCCCTGCTGATGAAGACCTGGTCTGATCACATTGGCGCCCTCTACGGGAAGATGAAGACTGATAGGGGGCGCTGTTCAGGCTACTTCCTGCAGCAGGCGGAGAAAGATGTGCGTCAGCAGCTGCAGGAGGTCATGCAGAGGCGTTCAGCCCTCGAGGAGGCAGCAGCTGGCATCTTTAAGATCCTGGAGAACAACTACGACTGGCTGCGCTGGGCTGTCATGGTGCACTCTGCCGTGGGGCCCTTGGATGAGGACGGGGGTAGGTCCGGGGGACCACTCTACAGCCCAATCACTTCCTGTCCTTGTTGTCTGAGGCACCCTGCCCTCATGTGGTGGCCTGCTACCGTGACATGCCCAGCTCGCTGGATAAGAGCCGCATCCACCAGCTGATCATGGACCTGGAGTGAAAAATCCCCAACCCGCCTCCAGATGTGTACGCCTCTATCGAGGAGGACCCGGGGAAGGCCCGATGGTACATGGCCTCTCGCATGCTGAAGAAGCTGCAGGAGGGTCTGTGCTCCGCGGTGGACATCCCTGTGGTGCCAGACAATATGGAGATGAAGTGTAACTTCCCCCAAGCATCCTACTACCTGTACGGGCACAAACACAGGCTGGCCTCGGGCACCGTGTGTGTGTTTGGATAAGAGAAAGGGGGTCTGGCTAGGCCTGCGGGCTGAGGCTCAGCTGCTGCAGTGCTACATCTGCTGAGGCTGGACACACATGAATGCACTACTTTAAAAAAACTCCAGATGTTCACAGTCAACTGAAACCATGTTTTCCTCTTTATTTCTGCTGTTTCATACTGGTAGTTTCATAACCAAATTGCCCTTGTATTATGTCATTGACATTTCTTCACAATAAAGGAAATTTGAAAAACAAAAAACAGTTCTAATACTATTTCTTCACAATAAATACATTTTCAAAACCCTTTTTTTTTTTAGCATTACATGTCCCGAAATACACTCTTCCTTAAAGCAACAATATCATATACTGTTTTGGATCCACCCAGAGAGGATCTAGAGTATAACTATTAGTAATCCAGACTAAGGGTTGTATGATGCACAGTTTAACAAATAAATAACAAGGAAATCTTTATATATATAAAGTATAATACAATTTTAGACCAGTCTACACAATACCAAGTCTGAGCTACACAATACATAAGTGGTCACAAATCCTGGTCATGGAGAGCTCCAGGCTGCACAGGACTAAAACACCTAATTCTACGAACAGAATAAGATGTGTTAGTGCTGGGCTGGAACATAAGCCTGCACATCCTGTACCTCTGCAGAACCAGGCTTAGTGACCACTACTGTTGATAAATGGCCGCACTGTACTAGAGATGTCGCACATATTCCTTGTCCTGCTGTGAAAACTTTTCCATGTCTCTCCTGATATCAGGGAAGCCCTGTAGAACCATCTGGAAGCGTTCTGAGGACAGGGAGAAGAGCTGGCAGGTGGTCAGAGCTTGAACCGTGGCCAAACGCTTTCCTTTGGTCATGAGGCAGGTCTCTGTAAACCAGTACGGCATAGAACAACACAATATAAATTTATTACACAGCATATCAACTAAGCCCACTGTTCCTTGTCATATCCTGCATAGTCCCAAGAGATGAAATCAGCAAAACAATGTAGAACAGGAGAATAAGAATAACAACTGTGGGGGGTTGGGTATTTTTCAATTATGTAAGAAAACGGATGGGGGATGAGGTTTGACAATCAGAATTTCTAGATTACCCAATCTCTTGTGTGATGAATAGAATGATAGTCTGAACAAATGAATGAAGGAATAAATGAATGATGCTGGATTGAGCTACTCGGATCTGAGTCTGACCTCCAAAGTAGTCTCCATCAGCCAGTTCCTGCGAGAAGGAGTCTGTCTCCACCAGGACCTGGCCGTGCTCGATGAAGAACATGCGGTCTCCGGGTGCATTCTGTTGGAAGATGACATCATCCTCTTGGAAGACTTCATGCTGAAACTGGAGGAGAACGGTGTTCAGGAAGTTGACGTCTCGGTTCTGGAACATGGGTACGTTGTTCAGCAGGCTCAAACACATCACTGTCAGAATCTCCTGTATCACACACACAGAGCTTTTTTTCAGATCGTTTCATAATAAAGTTCCACAAATAGAACATTGACAAACAGAAGTTCCACAAATAGACGGGCAGGTCCCACTACTAAACAAAGGTGTGATAACCAAAGGAAACCATAGGTAAGTAGAATGTAGTTACGTACTTCATGTAGTTACGTACTTATACTTATAGTGGTACAATTATGTAACTATTGTATAAGGTCTGTGTAATGTACAGTAGGACCTAAATTGTATAGAATAAAATAGAATAGAATATGATCGACTCAAGTACCTCTCTCAAAGCTGAGGAGACTGAAATTAGAAAGTTCTTTTCGTCAAACCATCTCCCCCCATATCGGGCCCCGTAGTACTTCTGGATTCGAAGTCGAAGGTCGTTAGGAAGCTTCAAGAAGGTCATGTAGTCGTCTAGATGATTCATCTGTGGATTATCAGACGTGGTGGACTTTGAATGATATGCCATTACAATCAAAAGTGACATATTAATAGAGTTCCTTGCTTATGTTATCGAGTTTGAAGCCGAGTCGTCGGTGTTAAAGCCAAGGCTTTACATTTCTATTATACGTAGTATACCTTGTCTTTGTAGGCCTTTGCTGCTTGGTCTACGTTGGTTATGATGGCAGCAGCGTTGGCCACCAGTACAGTGTACATTAGAGCCCCAGACAGCATACTGGTCATGACCACCCACAGCTCCACCTCATCTAGGGAGCAAAACACCCGGTACACACATAAATACAGTGTAAAACTTGGCTATTGAACTCCGGGCACTACAGTCTTGGAATAGCACGGGTCTAATATACTGTATAAGTATATATGAAAGACATGCTTTATTGTGTCAACAGAATATCAACAGGTTATCAGCAGTCCTTACTTGTTGGTGACTCGTTGGAGCCATAGGAAATTTGGATCATATGAGAGAGAGCACGAAACACTCCAAAGGAATACTTCTCACCGACCGTGGCATTCTGGAAAATATCACATTGTTTATATAGGGTGAACTAACCCTTTAAATGCAGCCAAAACCTTACACGTCTCAGTAGGTGTGGGGCTTACCATCAGCTTCTCTTGTCTGACCCAGCAGTCAGATGGGAACTCCTCCAGCATCGGGACAAAGTACTGGATACAGCCGTTCCAGTGGCACAGCAGAAACATCATCATAAACAAAGACAGTATGCGGAAGAACAGCTGAACATACTCCAAGTTGGCATTTGAAACCTATGGAGAAAGAAACAAAGGCACTCAATTAAAAGATGGAAATAAAAATGAACTAATTGGACTGCAAAGATAATCTATAAGTAATGTGTACACCAATCAAAAGTTATTCTCCTGTCCTTGTTTGTATTCATTTTTAGCCAAATGTATTTGTAGTACAAGGTTTGACTTTGTGGTATTTTCAGCATTGGGAGATGGTAGCATACCAGAACTTACCTTTTCAACTTCATTGAAGAAGCGGACAAGCCTGGAGACTCTGAGGAGCCTGACGAGGCTGATGATTCGGACAAACATGAGGATCCGCACCATTCTACTGGCTTTGGAACCTGAGGTGGAGGTGTCACTGTGGGATTGTAACTCCTGTCACAATAAAATACAGAAATAAAAAAATATTTAAAAAATGTATTGATCTTACAATAGACTGGAACTAATGTATAACAGCGTGATGATGGATTTATCATAATTTATCATTACCGCAATTAATAGTATGTAGCCAATTGGGAATGCTGCAATCACATCTGGTATGAACCAACTCTTTAGGTAAATCACACGGATCTTTTTGATATCCAGTATAGCCACCTACGGAATTGAAAAACAGACAGTAGATTTTCAGTTGATTGTTATTAGTGCTTGGCAGCATTCCTCAGACAAATGAATGAATACTTCAACAATGCAACTGAAGCTAAATGTTTGGGGATTCTGGCCAAAATGAAACGAGACAGTGATGCCATCCAGAATGTACGTCAGAAGCTACTAATAGAGAAGTGCATTACTATAAATTTGACAGGGTCGTCAATTGGCCAAACTTTCAGATTAATATTTTACACCAGTTTGGCATGAAATTGAAACAGAATAAGACACAACCTGGTGCTTGATCAGACTCTTTACATGCGTATTTTCTTCTTATGAAATAAAAAGTGTCCACAGTCATGTTTCATCACGTTTCATCATCTGTGCACAGTGCACTTCAGAACATATTTACTAAGCATCTTGCTCCCCAGTAAAGTTTGCGCCTGTTATTTTCATGTGAGAATATAACACAAAAGCAACCCTAATCTGTATAAATAGCTGAATCGTTATCTTTAAAAAAATGATATTCGCTCCTGCAAATAACAGCTGCAGGTTTAGCACATGGGCCAGGGTTTCAATTAAGCTGTCCCTTCACATGCACTGAAACGAATACAGAAAGGGCAGATTGGGTTTGCATGCTTGTGGAAAGGGATTATACAACTATCGCAGATTGGGTCTGGTCTGAAAATAGAGTAAAGTCAGCGCCTCATTACCTCACTGTCCTCAGAGATGATACCCATGCGAAAATTCAGAGCCACATCCATCAGAAACAGAGTGTCTGAGAAGACATTGAAACCTTCCCAGCCCACTCCACTGTACCCGTCTAAGAAAGCTATCTCCATGGGGATCCCAATCAAATTCAGGAATGTGATGGCAACCATACACATGATGTAGTAACTCCTACAAGACACAATAACAAAGGGTATGTACATGATTAAAGTCATGCACACACGCATTTCTTAGAATCACTGTTAGAAACACCCTTTAGTGTTTTCTTTGGCATATACCTAAGGTCTTTGCCGTTTTTGCTAACTTTGCTGTGTTGTTCTTTGATAGACAAAAATGCCAAGACCTCCCTTAGGTCTAACTTTGTTGTGTTGTTCTAGGACAGACAAAATGCCAAGGCAGCAAAAACAGTAGCTGGAGAAGAATACCTTATGGGGCTGAATGGGTGGATGACCCAGACTCCACTCTGCAGCTGGCGTATACATTCCTTCTCCACAGCTATCTCGCTGCCGTACACAGATAGAGACTGCCTGTTCAGCTGAGGCAGAAATACAGCTTTCCAACCACAGGTGCTGGCTGTGCGCCTGCCGACAGGGGCTTGGGAGTTTTCCATGCCAGAAGGAGCACACGGTTATTCTGTTCAGCTGACTGCGCTGGCCATCCTTCTCTGGGCTGCTGAAGAGTCGAGTCTAACTTTGCTCTAAACTGACCTGTCTTTTTGGTCACAGGGTAATTTTCCATCACAGCTCCTGTGGACGGGGCTTATTGAGGCGGTGTGGTGGGAGGAGAGCGGCTGCCAGACTTTCCTCTCCCCCTCTCTCTCTCTGTCTCGCTCCCTCATCCTTTCTCTCTCTCTCCCTCCCGGCTCATCAACTATTCAGTATCTCCGCTTCATGCAAGCATGAATCAAGCCCAGTTAAAAGACAAGGCTGGATCACATTAATACTGAATACAATGGGTGGTTTTGAATATCACAATTATTGTCATCTGAACTACACAACTAGCAGGGCACAGGGTGAGGTTTAGTAATGGTAACAGTAGACTATTGAATAATTAAAATAGTAATTTAACCAGGACAATAGTTACATGTTAAAACTATAACAGCAAATTTGTTATAAATTATAGGCTAACAACTTTCTTGTTTTTTTTTGGTTTTGGTATTTTAACATATTTTGTGCACACATACTTATCTGGGATGCTATCTCATGGGATCTGTGTATGTCTGTATATTACATTACAATGCTATTTCTTCTGGCTAAGCTCCCAGTAAATGCTTGATGAGGGTCAGATGAGGTCACAGTGTTGTCAGAAATGAAAGCTTACTAGTGTAACCGGTAAAAGGAATGAACTCCTGCCAATCCGATTTAAGTAAAGGTCACACAAGACAAAATTACACTCATTCCAAATAACATGGTCGATATCAATCGACTGGCCTAATGTATTTTTATGCATTCTATTTTTGATGCAACCTGAGTACCACAGGAGGTTGGTGGCACCTTAATAGGGGAGGACTGGCTCGTGGTAATGGCTGGTGCGTAATTGGTGGAATGGTATCAAATACATCAAACACATGGTTTCCATGTGTTTGATGCCATTCCCTTACTCCGTTCCAGACATTACTATGAGCCGTCCTCCCCTCAGCAGCCTCCACTGCTGAGTACATCAAAAATGTATTTCAAGACATGCCACATCCAAAGTTACACTGAATTTTCTCGTGTTGGTTTGCCTTTATGAAAAAGTTATTTTAGTATACAAGAAGAATGTTGGATTTTTTTTTCACATGCAGTCTTGT
Organism: Oncorhynchus mykiss; assembly: GCF_013265735.2. Classification (NCBI taxonomy): domain Eukaryota; kingdom Metazoa; phylum Chordata; class Actinopteri; order Salmoniformes; family Salmonidae; genus Oncorhynchus; species Oncorhynchus mykiss. The sequence continues at coordinate 65,485,771 of NC_048567.1, forward strand.
TTTAATCTTCCATAACAATATGAATGGATATAGCATTTTCTTCTTAATATTGTTTTTATTATATTGTCAAAAAAATTCTAAATGTAAGAAATGAATCCACAGTTTACAATATACAGCATACCAGTATCTGTTCATTTTATTTACAAAAAATGTGTAACATTGTTTGGTTCTACATTGTTTTTTAAACTAAGTGTTAGTGAATGGTGTTGTGCGAGGCCCCTTCACTCAGTTATCTCCTCAGTTTTCCCTCTGCATATCTTTAGGTTTGGATTCACTCTGTTGTTGTGCCTCTGAAAAGAAGAAAGGTATATATTCTTTGAATGAAGAGTGAGTGTTACATTTGTTGAGACATAAAGCAGTAGAAGAGGGGCTTTAATGAAGATAAAAGGTTCTCACTCTTTAGGTCCTCTTGGCGCTATTGGGCAGTCATCTCCAGATCTTTCCTGACGTTAGGGAAGGCCTGTAGGACCTGCTGGAAGCTGTCTGCGTGCAGGGATAAGAGCTGGCAAATGGTCATAGCTCACACTGTTGCCAAACGCTTCCTTTGGTCAGGAGGCAGATCTTTGTGGGACAGAGACAGACAAAGCAGTGAGTCGCTGCAGTCAGACCAGACTTACATTTCAAAGCAGCTGTACCAACTTTAGACCTGGAGAGCTACAGTGTGCAGGCTTTTGTTCCAGCCCTGGTTCAGCTAATCATGGTCTTCCTCTATGAAGAAAATTGAACTCTAGAGACAGACACACATGTCCAGGGATCTTTTTCTCAGCCCACCTCCAAAGTAGTCTCTGTCAATAAGCTCCTTCTGGAAAAAGTCGGTCTTCACCAGGAACTGGCGGTGCTCGATGAAGAACATGCGGTCTCTGGACGTGTTCTGCCTGATGATGATGTCAGCCTCCTGGAAGACCACGAATTGCAGCTGGGTGAGAACGGTGTTCAGGAAGTTGACGTCTCGGTTCTTCAACATGAGCGTGTTTTCATCAAGGCTGCACACATCACTGTCAGGATCTCCTGGATAACACAAAACAACAAGAAAAGCCAATTAGCTTTACAACGTCACAATGACTTTCCATCATTATTTAAATATTATATTGTACAACAGCTGATTATTTTTTTTTTTAAATCAGTGTTATTCCCTGATATCTGCTGGTTGAAAATACAATCTACACAGGACCTTCTAATCAGCATGTTTGCATGGGCAGGAGTTTTGGCACCAGGTGGTAAATTGGTTAATAGACCAATAACAAAGAGTGTTCCAAAACTATCTGGCAATAACAGCTAGTTTTCCGTTTTCTCTCCCCACTGAGAACACTCCCAGTCAGTCCTAGCAAAATTCTTTATTGATAAAACTATTTATGTCAATTTTAATGGGAAACTATTACAGTAAGATACTTAATTATTACCCAGAAATGATTTTATACTTATATACAGTACCAGACAAAAGTTTGGACACACCTACTCATTCCAGGGTTGTTCTTTATTTGTACTATTTTTTACATTGTAGAATAATAGTGAAGACATCAAAACTATGAAATAACACATATGGAATCATATAGTAACCAAAAAAGTGTTCAACAAATCAAAATATATTTTATATTTGAGATTCTTCAAAGTAGCCGCGTTTGCCTTGATGACAGCTTTGCACACTCTTGGCATTCTCTCAACCAGCTTCATGAGGTAGTAAACTGGAATGCATTTCAATTAACAGGTGTGCCTTGTTAAAAGTTAATTTGTGAACAATAACAACACAACTGATTGTCCACAAATTAACTTTTAACAAGGCACACCTGTTAATTGAAATGCATTCCAGTTTACTACCTCATGAAGCTGATAAGGTAGGGGTGGGTAACAGAAGATATCCCTAGTTGGTAAAAGACCAAGTCCATATTATGGCAAGAACAGTTCAAATAAGCAAAGAGAAACAACAGTCCATCATTACTTTAAGACATGAAGGTCAAGAACTTTGAAAAGTTCACACACGGCTTGTTCGACATTGCAGCCGATAGTGCAGGCAACTGCCAACTGACTGATCTACAAATCACCATGCACCGTAAATAACTCCTCATTTTTATTTGTAGATCATATTATTTGTCATACCTGTGGTATGATATGTTTTGTCATGTTTTGTCATACCCGTCTGATATAACACGTCTGTCAGCCAATCAAGACTCAGGGCTCGAACCACCCAGTTTATAATAGGGTCATAATACCTACCAGTCAAACAGGGAAATGGTTCAAATAGTTTTTCCAGCTTTCATTTTTCCCAAAGGGGATTTTAGAAACACTTCAAATAAGGGCTGTGTTTTGTGTAGGCTTACCCTGCCGTGACGTTTTGATAATCGTGTAAATCTCTCTAGGGCGAGGTGACTTTTATCAATATATTCGGCTGTATTTACCCCCCCAATAATTATGCTATTTAGCTGGTAATGTGGCTATCATAAAGAACTCCAAATACCATGGTGATCTGGACGAGACTGCTGAAGCGACGCAAAGGTTAGAATCTCTGGATTAACAATCTAATGCTAGCTAAAAGTAATAATTAATAAATTGGCAAAATGTCTTTGACAATTCTGTTAACTGTCTTATGCCAGTTTTAAATTGACACAATACCTGTTTAGCAAAGGTCTCAGCAAGAGATGACATGCAGGAGCTTGCAGGGATTTGTAGTCTTGCATTTCTACTTCAATGCCAAGTATCATTTTCAAATATGAGAGTAAATAGAAGCTGAATATATTGATAAAAGTTACCTTGTCTGGGAGAGATTTACATGGTTATCAGAACGTCACGCCATGGTAAGCCTACACAAAACACAGACCTTATTTTAAGTACTACTAAAAACGCCAATGGGAAAAATTAATGGTGTATAAACGATTGGAACCATTTCCCTGTTTGACCGCTAGGTTTTATGGGTATTAAGACCCCTCCACTGTGCTGCTCTATACAGTTTTGACGCTTTCCAACACAGCCATTGCAGATATAAATGCTATGGACGTGATTCCTTACTCTACATAGCATATTTATATCTGAATTTAACAAAATGTTGCGTCCTGCTGAACGCGATCCAGGTAAAGCATGTATGTGTAGCCGATGTGAAATTGCTAGCTAGTTAGCGGTGTGGCGAGCTAGTGGCGTTTCAATCGGTGACGTCACTTGTTCTGAGACCTTGAAGTAGCGATGGGTAACGATGCTTCGAGGGTGACTGTTGACGTGTGCAGAGGTTCGTCCTTGGTTCGCGCCCAGGTCGGGGCGAGGGTACGGACGCAAAGTCTACACTGTTACATAGGCCTAAATTAAATGACATTTCCTCATTGGAAAATCAAGTCTAAACCTTTCCACAATATTTGTGCATGAGAAAACGTCAACACCACATAATGGAATTCCATTTGGGATATTTATACAGGGTATGTGTAGAATGGCCTACACTTGTCAATTCAATTTGTTGCAGCTTGGAAATTAAAACTACATGTCCCAGAAACGTAGCGCAGCCATTTAAAGACATGCCTGGTTCAACCATGTTGTATAAGGAAGGACAGAGTAGGACATACGTGAATCGGAGTCGCTGTGCAAGAGGGCTTACCAGCTAGTTAAGTATGTTACATAAAGTATTATTTCCACTAGTGTGCTGTTCGTTAATAAACGTAGTGGGAGAACTGTAAGAGTTTTCAGTATGAGTGATATTTTTCCAACATCTAGCTAACAGTAGTTGTTAGCTGGTCGGCTATAGCTAGCATCCCGGACGTGTGTTTTATAAGCCAGAGCCCATTCTTTCACAGGTTGGATGGTTTGGGGTTTCCTAGCAAAGAGCTAACTTAGTTGGCTATGATTTTGGCATTTTAACTTCAACGTGATATTCTAGTTAGCTAGTTAATCTAACACAAACTGACAGCTACTATAGGAAAGTGTTAGTATTGAGTTAATAGCTAGCTACAATGTTGCCATCAAATTCGGAGCTACTATAATATATTTAGGAATGTTAATAATGCATGTATCAGTATCCCCTCGTGCAAAGAGACACGCTACGTTGTTTCCCCGTTTATTGTCCCCAATTTTCACTTTGTTACAGCCAGAAAAATGTCCACCGTATCTGCTGCCAGCGTCGAGCCCGTTGCAATTGAGGGCACGGAGAAGAAACCAATGAAACCCTGTTGTGCGTGCCCAGAGACGAAGAAAGTTAGGGATGCGTGGTATGTTTACAATTTCTTTGAACTTGAATTGCATTCTTGTAAAGTGAACGTATTTCGTGGACTCTTTGTTTTTGGAGTATGCAGTTGCTGATGACCATTTCCTATGTTTCAGCATCATTGAGAAGGGCGAAGAAAGTTGCACAGATCTCATCGAGGCACATAAGGATTGTATGAGGGCGCTTGGATTCAAGATTTAATATAACTTTATATAATGAGTCATTGGTAAGTGTCATGCCCTGGAGCAGAACTCTCATATTAATTTAGCCTCTTGTGTTGTGATAAGAACATTATGTCCTAGATGCAGCTCATTGCAATAGGAGTGGGTGTGGCACTAGAGGGAGGTATGTATTGAATTTGCTTGTCTGGTTTATCATGGATCCTCCAGTGGTTTTACTTGTATGCTGCAGTTCAGCTTTGCAGTGACTCAACGACCACAGACCTGTCTTTTGCATGTTTTTCACTGTCCTCTGTAGGGTGTATGTTACCCTTTGTCTTTTCTGCTAAAGTTGATCAAACTGCTGATGTGAACAACTGCTGTTGTGTTTATTATTTATGGATGGCAGCAAAGAACTTTTGGTGTTGGTGCAGTACTTGTTTCTCTGGGATTGACTTGAAGGAGGTCCCGTGAAGCTGTTGTTGGAGCATGGTGCTTGCAACACCAGGGTTGTGGGTTCGATTCCCACAGGGACCAATATGGAAGGGGGAAAAAGTGTGAATGTATGCACTCACTACTGTATGACGCTCTTAGCGTCTGCTAAATGACTTAAATGTAAATTATATAAATGATGCTTGCATCAGGATTGGGGACAGGCGTGTGTATATTACCATTGTTTTTCAATATTCTGATCAGTATTCATTTTTATTTCTGTTAAAGTTGACACTAATGTTCTCCTCTTGCAGTGTTGTTGCTGGCTGGCTGTCTTATAAAGGGACCTGGGATATTCCTCGTGTTTTTATTTATACCTCAACATGAAAGGAAGATGTGATCGCTGCACAGATGGTCATGATGGAAGATATGTTCCACTGAGTGATGTGTTTTTTAATGCTCTGAATTTCAGAATTATGTGAATGTTGTTCTGCTGATTTGAGTGACATAAATATCCTATGCAATTTGACTCGAGTACTTGATTTTATATGGCAGGATGAAACGCAATTGAATTAATTGTACAGGTAAGAAGTGTTAGGGGTGCAATATTATCCTAATTTTATGCTAAACCATAGACATAACTATACATGATTATACATAACTACAAAAAGGCCGGCTATACTTCCTGTCACCCTGCAAAAACGTCCTGGTATGACGGTCCTTTGCTGTTCTGCTGACTGGTGACAACTGCTCTGGTATGCACTTTGGCTTATAATAACTTCTGCTCCAGCCAAAACTTGGCACATCTGAATTCTTAAAAGGAATTGGATTGCTCAAATGTTTGTGGTAGAAAGTATTGGGGTGCTGGATTCCAAAAGCCATATATTTAAATAAAGGAAAAGTCCACTCTGGAATATTCTTTACCTTTGAATGTATTATTTTTTTAACAGCAGAGGTCAGAGCAAATGGATGCTTCTTATGTGGTGTGAAGGCATGTTCTAGTCTGACAACTTTTTGTGTCTCGATATCCCAAGGGGTATGATCAAAGACACTCACTTCACCCGACCCCTATTCCAGTGACACTTGGACTAGTCCTCTGACTGGGCATGGTTGTCAACTATGGGGGAAGGGGGTTCATTATGTAAACCTGATCTACTCTGTAATTCTACCTATTTCAGAATCTCTAAATATGTACCCAACAGAGCCCCTCTAGCCCAGTGAGGTTTAGGGGCAAATCGGGATTCTGGTAAAAACATTGTTTAGGTCTGGCCGAAGGGAGAGTTCTTCTTGGTGTGACTTACCTGGAGGCATGACCAGAGCCGCTCTATATGCACCCAGGAGATTCCGGAGCATAAAGTGTTCACTGTACCCTGCAATTACATCTGCTGCTCTGCACATGTGACTAATAAACTCTGTCACTTCTCACTCCTCCCTCTCTCCAGCAGTGTTATGTTAAGTAGCTGGTCTGCTTTCTGTCTGTGGCTGTACTCCTTGGGTTTCAATTCCAAACATGGTTATCTTTCTAGGGGTCTTTCTCCTCTCTCTCTCTCTCTCTCTCTCTCTCTGCTGCCAACTGTGAGCACTCCAGAGCAAACAAATGGGTGAGGAGAAATAGAAAATCTATAGACAGACAAATCATTGAAGGGACGAGAGGGAGGGAGAGACACACAATGTGAGAAATCCATTCCAATTGTGTTTATGGTGTAATAACCGAATAAAGACACTGTGTACTCCAGCTGTATGTAAGGGAAAAGGGAACAATTTTTTTCAACATTTTCTCAGTTTTGACTGAACTTTTGCAAAATAGACCAACTCCAGTGACAATTGTTCAGTCTCACTGATAAAGCAACAAAAACTTCAAGATTTAGTGGAGGACAACCTTTTTCTACCAGCTTTGACCTCTGGTATCTTTTGTAAACTTTGGAATATAACACATTTTTTTAACTTATTGAACAACTAGATGTTTGGTTTGGAATAACCGCCTCCCTTACCATGTGTGCAGACAACTCTACCCTGTTGGAGGCGGTTCTCTACGGCCATCCACCATGCGATGGCTGGACCAACAACACTGAGGGGGCCTTCTACCACCTGGGCAACACCGTCTTGTTTCTTGGGTACATGGGAGGCAGTGGCGCCTATGGCTGCCTGTTCATATTTGGTTTCCTGACGATTGCCTTCACCTGCCTGGCCCTGTGGGGCTGGATGACCATGTGTGGGGTGGATGTGTTCACCTGGAACTTGCTACTGCTGGTGGCCTGTGTGCTCCAGATCTGCCACCTCGTATACAGGCTGCAACAGGATGGCCTGGCCAGCGAGGAGCTGTTGGCCCTCTACTCAGCCGTCTACCAGCCCCTGGACGTTCCCGTACAGGTGTTCAAAGATATTGTGGGGGCCTGTGAGAACAAAGTGCTAGCACTAGGGGTAGAGGAGACGTATGCGGTGGAGGGCAAGACGCCCATCGACCAGCTCTCCTTTCTGCTGTCTGGGAGGTGAGTGAGGGAAAGGTGTACATTCCAGTGTCAAGTCCCAATTCCAGTGTTCATTCTTGGTAGTATGCTACTGTAGATATGGGAAAGACTGGAGTCTTGTTTTAGTTAAGTTGCTGGAGTAACAGTAAATTGTAGTTGGAGTTAAATTGCTGATGTCAGATTGCAATTGTCATGTTGTTGTGAGTGTTCCTAGTTAATGTTCTGAGTGTGGTTAGTGTTCTATTCCCCGCATAGTGCTTTATCTCTTGATCTGTCTGTCAAACAACAACAATGACCCAAACTAGGGCTCATGGAAACCTGAGAGAGGGATATTACTTACCAACGATATAATTAAACATGGAACACTTTCAAGAGGTCATGTGTCCTAAGGAGTGACTCCGTTGCTTGTTGGCTAAGATTGAATTTAATGTGTGTATGTTGGGTTTGGGAAGGTGTGGTTATATTATCCCAGCCCCAGACGTTTGTAAAATACAGAGTATTTGTGTCACTGACTCACTGTAGTGTACTTGCTCCCCTTAGTGGCAGGGTGCCAGAGCTGGGTCAAATACTTTACTTTCAAGTATTTGAGGTGTACCTGATTTAGCTCATTTGGGACTAAACCATTGGTTCCATTGTACCAGGCAAATTAAATGAAGCGCTGTTCAAGTCATTTAAACAATATAATGTATTTCACCCAGGTCTGGTGGCTGCTGCTAAGTTGTTGTGATAGCTTTATATTTGGTGCTCTCCTGAGGTTGAACTCCTATACGACCTCTAAAATTAAATGTTCATACACCGGGATAGCTAACTATTGTTCGCAAATAACATTTGTTGTTATAAGATGACGTCTGTTTATGCCATTTTTATGACTAATAATTCCAGGTTTCACTGACTTCAAATGAATGCCATAAACATGAAGTCATACCTGAAAGAGCACTGAGGGAATGTCTGTGACTTGTAAACCAAGAATATATGTTTTTCTCTCTTGGATCACTTTCCTTGAGTTTTGAGGTTAAGGACAGAGATATTCATGTTAACTTGTTTCAAGGTTTTGGATCAAGTCTAGTTATGTGTATCTTCTCCCTCTCTCACTTCTCTCATCATCACCTATCCATGCTTTCTCCCTTCTCCTTCTCTCTTACTAACCTTGTCCATTCCTGCTCTCCTTGGTAGGATCCGTGTGTCTCTGGATGGACAATTCCTCCATTACATCTTCCCCCACAAGTTCCTGGACTCTCCTGAGTGGGAGTCTCTCCGACCCAACGAAGAGGGGAACTTTCAGGTACTGGACAAATGCTCGCTATTCATTCATCCAGTCATTAATTGATTTATGAACATTCAGCCTTTCCCTTCACTCTCACCCCTGACCATCTATCACCCTGAACCTCAGGTGACCCTGACAGCGGAGACGGACTGCCGCTACATCTCATGGCGTCGGTGCCGCCTTTACATGCTTCTGTCCAAGGAGCGCTACATTGCCCGCCTCTTCTCCATTATGCTGGGCAGCGACATCGCCGACAAGCTCTACTCACTCAACGACAAGCTCTTCGCAAAGAGCGGTGTGCGCCTCGACATCCGCTTGCCCAGCCTCTACCACGTCCTGGCCCCCTCCTCCCTGGGCAGCGAGGGTGAGGTCTATAGCGGCAGTGGTAGTGGGAGTGCCAGGGACCAGGTAGCCCCAGTGGAGCAGCAGGAAGCAGCAGTGGTAGATGTGGACCCGGTTCCAGCCTACCAGAGGTCAGAGCCTCCAACACCCCCCACCCCCCGGCTGCAGATCCGAGAGAAGACCCCCACCCCATCTCGGCCAACCCCCTGCCAACCATCCCAGCGCCAGCCCTCAGACATGGAGATGCCATCTGGTGAGGACTCTACCAGCCTGGTCCTGGAAGACTTTGCGGATATGACCGGGTCCTTAATGGATTATGGGAGTGAGAGGGATTATTTGAGGTAGATGGCAGGTTGCTGGAGCTAACACACTGGGCCACTACTTAAGATACATGTAAGTACACCTGTGTGCAGTGAGAGGGTGGGCTGGGCAGGGGTTGCGTGTGTGTTTTACTTGCTGTGTCCACTCACTAATCCAGCTTTGAACTGGCCATGCCATTTGGTAAAGAACCTCATTTCAACTTTGCAATGATTTTCTGTTTTTTATCTTACATATTCAATCTATCTTATACAGAGGCTATGCACTGCTTGCTCTTTCGCCTTCTAAAATTATATGAAAGTTTAGAGAGTGAGTTAGTAAAATCGATACATTTTTTGGTAAAAATTAATGAGCCTGAGAGGAAGAACATTGGATTGATCAAAGAGTTGGCAGAACTGGGACACCTTGCCTCTTGAGTACCCACCCAACCCCAAAGGCCTCTGTCTCTTGTTTCTAAAGTTTACCTTCACTCCATCTCAATGTAGATCTGAAGCCTCAAACTCTCCACCCCCAAAACTTTAGCTGTTCTAATTCTTTACATGTACACTCCCCTACGTATTTATTTGGACAGTGAAGCGCAAACTTTTAATTTGGCTCTATACTCCAGCATTTTGGATTTGAGATCAAATGTTTTATGAGGTGACAGTACAGAATGTCACCTTTTATTTGAGGCTATTTTCATACATATCTGTTTTACCGTTTAGAAATGAAAGTACTTTGTGTTTCTAGTCCCCCCATTCGAAGGTGTCATACGTATTTGGACAAATCCACGTATAGTGTATTACATTTGGTCCCATATTCCTAGCACACAATGACTACATCAGCTCATGACCCTACAAACTTGTTGGCTGCATTTGCAATTTGTTTTGGTTGTGTTTTTGGATTATGTTGTGCCCAATAGAAATTAATGGTAAATAATGTTGTAATTTGAGTCACTTTTAGTGTAAATAAGAATAGAATATGTTTCTGAACACCTCTACATTAATGTGGATGCTACCATGATTACGGATAATCATAAATGAATTGTGAGAAAGTTAGTGACAAATAGTGCATTCAGAAAGTATTCATACCCCTTGATTTGTTCCACATTTTGTTACAGCCTGAATTCAAAATGGGTTAGATTTTTTCCCCTTACCCATCTATACACAATGCCTCATAATGACAAAGTGAAAACATGTTTTAAGAAATGTTTACAAATATATTGAAAATGAATGACAGAAATATCTTATTTACATATGCATTCACACCCCTGAGTCAATACTTTGTAGAAGCACCTTTGGCGGCGATTACAGTTTTGAGTTGTCTTTGGTGTCTATCAGCTTTCCACATCTTGATTTTGAGATTTTCTCCCATTCTTCCTTGCAGATTTTCTCAAGCTCTTAAAATAGTTGGGGAGTGGCGCTGAACAGCAATCTTAGTCTTTCCATAGATTTTCAATGGGATTTAAGTCTGAGCTTTGGCTGGGCCACTCAAGGACTTTCACATTCTTGTTCTGAAGCCATTCCAGCATTGCTTGGGCTGTAAACTTGGGGTCCTTGTCCTGTTGGAAGGTAAATCCTTGCCCCAGTCTGTTATTTGCATTCTGAAGCAGGTTCTCATCAAGGATTTGCCTATATTTCCCTCCATTCATTGCTCTATCCTTACCAGTGTCCCAGTTCCTGCTGCTGAAAATCATCCCCATCGCATGATGCTGCCACCACTATGCTTCACGGTAGGGATGGTGTTAGACGGGTGATGAACTGTGCTTGGTTTTCTCCAAACATAGCGCTTTGCATTCAGGCCAAATAGTTCAGTTGTCTCATCAGACCACAGAAACTTTTGCCTTATGCTCCGAGGCTTTCACATGCCTTTTTCTAAGGAGTGGCTTCCATCTGTCCACTCCTGTAAAGCCCAGATTACTGTAGAGACTGTTGTCCTTCTGGCAGATTCTCCCATCTCATCCAAGGAGCAAGGTACTTCTTGCCCAGATGCTCAGTTTGGTCGTACGGCCAACTCAAACCAGAGTCTGGATAGTTCCATTTTTATGTTGTTAAATTTCCCAATGAAGGAGACCACTGGGCTCTTGGAACCTTTCAGGACTCTAGAAATGGTTTTATATTCTTCCCCAGATTTATGCCTCATCACAATTCTATCTCGGAGAGGTACAGACATTGTACTTCATGGTATAGTTTCTGTTCTGACATGCACTATCAACTGTGGGACCTTATATAGACAGGTGTGTTTCTTTCTAAATCTTGTCCAAACAATTGAATTGGCCACAGGTGGACTCCAATCAAGTTGTAGCGACATCTCAAGGATGATCAAAAGAAATTTGATGCACCTGAGCTCAATTTGGAGCGTTATAGCAAAGGGGTGTGCATACGTACGTAAATAAGATATTTCTGTATTTCATTTTCAATACATTTTCTTCAAACATTTCTAAAAACCTGTTTTCACTTTGTTATTATGGGCTATTGTGTGTAGATGGCTGAAAACAATCTATATAATCCCCCAAAATGCTAACTGACCCTGTTATTGGTAACCATGAGAGGGTAGCATGTTTTGCTTCAATAAAAGTGAAAAAATACATTATTACCATTCATTACTATTAGGCACAACATAATCCGAACACAACCAAAACAAACTGCAAATGCATCCAAGTTTGTAGAGACACAAGCTTGATGTATTCATTGTGTGCTCAGAATATGAACCAAATACCAAACTTTTGACTAAATGTAATACACTATAAGTGAATGTGTCCAAATACTTATGACACCTTCAAATGGGGGGGACAGATTCATAAAGTGCTGTAATTTCTAAACGGTAAAACAGATACATATGAAAATACCCTCCAATAAATGGTGACATTCTGTACTGTCTCCTCATACAGTGCATTATGAAACTATTCATACCAATTGACTTTTTCCACATTTTATTACATTACAGGCTTATTATAAAATGTATAAAATAATTGTTTTTCCTCATCAATCTACACACAATACCCCATAATGACAAAGTGAAAACAGGTTTTTAGAAATGTCTGCAAATTTATATAAAAAAACAAAAACAGAAATACCTTATTTACATACACTACCGTTCACTTAGAAATGTCATTGTTTTTGAAAGAAAAGCAATTTTTTTGTCCATTTAAAATAACATCAAATTGATCAGAAATACAGTGTAGACATTGGTAATGTTGTAAATGACTATTGTAGCTGGAAATGGCTGATTTTGAATGGAATATCTACATAGGCACACAGAGGTCCATTATCAGCAACCATCACTCCTGTGTTCCAATGGCACGTTGTGTTAGCTAATCCAAGTTTATCATTTTAAATGGCTAATTGATCATTAGAAAGCCCTTTTGCAAATATGTTAGCACAGCTGAAAACTGTTGTTCTGATTAAAGAAGCAATAAAACTGGCCTTCTATAGACTAGTTGAGTATCTGGAGCATCACACGGAACCCAAACCGGCTGCGTGCGTGCGCCATTGTGCATACATTTATTTCCCCCCCCCACACCAAACGCGATCATGAAACGCAGGTTAAAATATCAAAACAAACTCTGAACCAATGACATTAATTTGGGGACAAGTCGAAAAGCATTAAACATCTATGGCAATTTAGCTAGTTAGCTTGCACTTGCTAGCTAACGTTAATTTGTCCTATTTAGCTAACTTGCTGTTGGTAGCTAATTTGTCCTGGGATATAAACATTGAGTTGTTATTTTACCTGAAATGCACAAGGACCTCTACTCCGACAATTAATCCACACATAAAACGGCCAGCCGAATCGTTTCTAGTCATCTCTCGTCCTTCCAGGCTTTTTCATTGTTTAATTTATATAGTGATCGCATCTAAACTTTCATTGTATTACCACGACTACCGGCAAAACAGTTAGTCTTTCAGTCACCCACGTGGGTATAACCAATGAGGAGATGGCACGCAGGTACCTGCTTCTATAAACCAATGAGGAGATGGGAGAGGCAGGACTTGCAGCGCGATCTGCGTCAGAAATAGGAATGAGCTCTATTTTAGCCCTTGGCAATGCAGACTTTCGTCCGCGAGCAGTGTGGGTGCAATAATTGAATAACATGGATTTCTAAATTTATTTTGCGACGCTCGCTCACGCGACGTGTCCGGGCTGGTCAGCATTTGTGGATTTGATTACAGGCTCAAAATTAAAGCTATTCTATGCGAGAAGTTGCTAAGAAACTGAATATCTCATACAACGCTATGTACTCCTCCCTTCACGGAACAGCGCAAACTGGCCCTAACCAGAATAGAAAGAGGAGTGGGAGGCTCAGGTGCACAACTGAGCAAGTGGACAAGTACATTAGAGTGTCTAGTTTGAGAAACAGACACCTCACAAGTCCTCAACTGGTAGCTTCATTAAATAGTACCCGCAAAACACCAGTCTCAATGTCAACGGTGAAGAGGCGACTCCGGGATGCTGGCCTTCTAGGCAGCAAACTAGACACTCTAATGTACTTGTCCTCTTGCTCAGTTGTGCACCGGGGCCTCCCACTCCTCTTTCCATTCTGGTTAGAGCCGGTTTCCATTCTCCCGGTTGCGTCACAGGTCAGTATCGAACCCGGGTCTGTAATAACGCCTTAGACTGTTGCGCCACTTGGCAGGCCACCATTGATCATCCTTTATGTTTCTACTTGGAGTTCACCTGAGGTAAATTAAATTGATTGAACATGATTTGGAAAGCCACACACCTGTCTATATAATTCCCACAGTTGTCAGAGCAAAACTCAACCCATTAGGTCGAAGGAATTGTCCATGGAGCCCTGAGACAGGATTGTGTCGAGGAACAGATTTGGGGAAGGGCACAAAAACATTTCTGCAGCATTGAAGGTCCCCAAGAAGTTTGCAACCACAAAGAATCTTCCTAGAGCTGGCCGCCCGGCCAAACTGAGCAATCGGGGGAGAAGGATCTTGGTCAGGGAGGTGATCAAGAACCCGATGGTCACTCTGACAGAGCTCCTCTGTGGAGATGGGAGAACCTTCCAGAAGGACAACCATCTCTGTAGCACTCCATCAATCGGCCTTTATGGTAGAGTGGCCAGGCGGAAGCCAATTCTCAGTAAAAGGCACATAACAGCCCACTTGGAGTTTGCCAAAAGGCACCTAAAGGACTCTCAGACCATGAGAAATATGATTCTCTGGTCTGATGAAACCAAGATTGAACTATTTTTGGCCTGAATGCCAAGCGTTACGTCTGGAGGAAACCTGGCACCGTCCCTGCAGTGAAGCATAGTGGTGGCAGCATCATCCTCTGGGGATGTTTTTCACCGGCAAGGACTGGGAGACCAGTCAGGATTGAGGGAAAGATGAACTGAGCAAAGTAGAGAGAGATCCTTAATGAAAACCTTCTCCAGAGCTCTCAGGACCTCAGACTGTGGCGAAGGCTCACCTCTTAATAGGACAACAACACTAAGCACACAACCAAGACAACACAGGAGTGGATTTGGGACGAGTCTCTGAATGTCCTTGAGTGGCCCTGCCAGAGCCCCGAGTTGAACCCGATCGAACATCTCTGGAGAGACCTGAAAATAGCTGTGCAGCGACGCTCCCCATCCAACCTGACAGAGCTTGAGAGGATCTGCAGAGAAGAATGTGAGAAACTCTCCAAATACAGGTGTGCCAAGCTTGTAGCATCATACCCAAGAAGACTCGAGGTGGTAGTTGCTGCCAAAGATGTTTCAACAAAGTACTGAGTAAAGGGTCTGAATACTTATGTAAATGTATTATTTCAGTTTTTATTATTAATACATTTGCCAAAAAAATCAAACAATCTTTTTTTTTTGTCGTCATAATGGGGTATTGTGTGTAGATTGATGAGGGGGAAAAAACTATGTAATTCATTTTAGAATAAGGCTGTAATGTTACAAAATGTGGAAAACATCAAGGGATCTGAATACTTTCCGAATGCACTGTAGAAAACATTTGATCTGAAATCCAAAATGCTAGAATATAGAGCCAAATTTAAAGTTTGAGCTTCACTGTCCAAATAAATATGTAGGGGAGTGTATATTGCAGCTTCTCCCTCACTCCTCTCCCAGTGTGTGGCCTGCCCTCTTAGTAGCTAACGTCCTGCTGAGGATGGGTGGAGAGTGTGTGTGTTTGGATTGTGTTCGTTTACCTAGGTTAGACTGCCCTTTTCTGCCTGGATTCAGGCCAGAGGAAAGATACTTTTGTGCTACAGTTTATGAAACCGTTTACAAAGCCGTTTACCTCACAGTGACTCTGATAGCTTATGTTGGTTTAAACAGATGGGGTACCATCTGTATGTATGTTGGAGGTTTGTAGTTTGGAACAGGAAGGGGAGACAGCAGGGTGGGGGTGTGATGCTGGCAGTCAGCTGTGTGTTTTTGTCTGACAAGGATTAGAGCCTGCTGGAAACTTTTGGGATATCCTGGCAGCCAGAGATCCAGTGCCATGCACTTAATCCACGTGCCTACCCACTGCCCCCTCCCTAGCTATCCCAAAATCCTCCCTGACCCAATCGCGGGTCAGATCGTGTTTCGGGCGGAGAGGGGGGTTGGATTCCAGGATAGTTGCTGGGTAGAGGGTGGAGGGCTCTGGCTCTGCTGTCATTGTAATAGCTGCTGACCTTCATGTACAGTCTATGGTCAGTTAGCCAGTGGCTACGGCAAGCAGAGGGGTGAGGTTCCGAGAGGGGTGAGGTATGAAAGAGGGGAGAGGGATGTGGATCATGTGAAAGCAGAGACCAGACACGCTTAGAGAACAGCCCATCACTCCACTATCATTAGCTAGGTTTCCATCCAATTGGCGACAGATTTTCATGCGAATATCCTAAAATCTGCATAAAAGATTCTCCCACCAGAGATGTTTCCATCAAACAAACTTATTGTGGATAAAAGGCTGTGCGTATTAAATAAATAAAAATGCAAGTTAAATGGGTTTCTATTGTATTTTTATCTCTGCTGATGGTTTTGTCACAAAAACTGTTGTGTTATATAGCAAATATGCCCACTCTGATCTTGACACATGTGCTCTATCCAGCAGCTCGCAGATGAAGTGCGGTCAGGCTACTTACATGATGAGATTATTATGGATAATAGCGAGATCATTTTTTTTGTCAAATGACAGCCAAGCATGATCATTATGTCACCAGAATAAGACCCTCGATATTTATTGGAAAGGAGCAGCAAGCTCATCACCGTGCACTTTAACCATCCTCCCACTGGGCAAAAAATGGTTGAATCAACATTGTTTCCAAGTGATTTAAATAAAAAAAAGGTTAAATCAACATGGAAAACTGATCTGATTTGCAAAAAGTCATCAACACGAGGACATTTCATATTTTTTTTCACCCAATTTTTAACCTTAATCCAATGACATGGTGATATTTTTTGTTGATTTCATGTTGAATTCACGTTAGTTGACAACTCAACCAAATGTAAATCATAACTAGACTTTGAACTGATGTCTGTGCCCAGTTGGCTGTGAAATACATAACTGATTTAATCTGTAGCCATTTCTCGCATAATTAATTTTACTTACACAAAAAGATCCCACCATGTCAAACGAACAAATTCTGTCGACATTTATAAAATTGTATCGGCATTTCCTATTTCCATCAGCCCGGTTGTGACTTTTTTCATGCGTCAAGTAATTCATTCGCATTAAATGGTTGGATGGAAACCAGGTAAGTGTCACATCACAGGTCAATATATCCCTCATCTCTCACTGTTAACCAGTTCGGGTGTCAGGAATGTGAAGACTATGCCAATGTAATTCGACCAATGGGAGCTTTCGTTGTGAGATCATCTTGCAACCCGACACTATACTGTATTTGAGCTGTAAGGCGTGTACATAACATTTAGGTGAAGATTAAACACTCTCTATACTTGGACAAGGTGAATATGAACTACCTGCCATTAGGTATGTTGCCGTAGTAACAGTTCAGCTTGTGTTTCTTGACAGTTCATGATAGACTGACCAGTTGTCAATGACCGGTGTTCTCAGTTGATTCCACAGGAGAGGAAACCACTGGGAGTCTACCATTGCGATACCAGAGAGGGAGAGCTTCCTTGGCCCCTACCGGACACCTCTATGCTGTGATGGTTTCAACCGGATTGGAAACAGTGGACACGTTCCAGGATTTTTTTTTACAGTCAGGCTATGCAGATTATCAGATGTCACAACACCTGGCAAAGTGTTTAACATCTCAGGAACCACATTAATATAATTTAGCATTCTTCTGAGGTGAGCAGTGCGACTGCAAAAAAGATGCCCTGGAACACAACCATCACTGCCCTGGGTGGAATCAGACCTCCCCAACACCAAATCCCACTCTCTCACCTTACCTCACTTCCTCTGGTGTCATCTGTGCGTGACAATATAGGAAGGAGTGAACCCCTGGACACTGGACAGAATTATGTTATAAATCTGAATTTATTAGTTAAGGTCACAGACCTCTTTTTATTATTTCACTCACATGTCTCCCATTCATCTGGATGGAAAGCCTTTTGATGTGGATATTGTGTTAGATAGGATTATGATTCAACATTAAAGCAATCATGTGTATTTTATTTTTTAACAACCGTGGTTGGGTTGGCTAGGCTAGGGGCACGTTAATCGTGTTTGTTTGTGCAGACATAATCTGAGAGAATAAAGTTTGACAGACAGCATGCTAGAAAGGGATTTATCTTCATACTCACATTTTCCAAAACACGATTCCAAATTTAACAGGCATTTGTTTATGTGAATGTGAGATGTCTCACACATTGTACATTTATTTAGTCATTAACATAGAACAAGAGTGTTATGTTTTTGTAAATAAAAATGGGACTACATATACAGATATTTTCATGGGGCCAATGTTTCTTGATAAAGCTCTTGGTGAAAATGCATTCCTGTCATTTTTTTGTCTGTCTCCTCTCTCCTTCATCCTCTGTCAGAAATAATATTGTCTCCAAGTTTATCATCACGAGGCACTCAAAATCAGTTATCAGTTGCACATTTGTTGCTGAATATGTTGCTCACCCCTGCTTATCAGAACTCAGAGAGTTAAGCCCTTGAGTACAGACAAAATTCGCACATTCCAGAGTTACCCTTTTATTGTTTTGCTTCAACAGAAGCTCTGAATAAAGTAACATTCAGCTGCGTTGGAATGATTATGTACATCAATACTAATGCTGTTAGAATATACTAAAGAAATGTAAAGAAGTAGTTTGGAACTGTTCTGGAATCTGTTTGGCTGTAGGTGGTCCATCAGTAACATATGACTAGGGTTATAGGATGGCAAAGTTTGTGTGTAGCTGTTTGCAATGGGAGCTATTAGCTGCATGTGTGTGTTTCTGCGTGAGCTAGTCCCAGTAAAACTCTTCTAATTTCCTTTCCTTCATTCCCAATGATAACTATAAGGATAGGCTTCCTCCTTACTGCTTAGACCCATCAAAGCATTCCACATCATTGATGATGAAGGAAAGGAGATGAGGAAAGGACCGTTTCAGACTATTGGGAGGTTGCTAGAGAGAAAGAAACATGCTGGTTTATAGGATATGTGTGTGTTTACTACATCAGTAATTCTCACACAGCTGTACGAAATCATGGTTCCATGGAGATCCTCGCCTTACGTTTATCTTCTTCACGCACAATGGCTCCACTTCTCTGAAAGAGAAACACATGAGTTACAGTGTCATATGCATACACAGGAATGTTGTGTGTGGTGTAGGTAAGTGTGTGAAAGTATGTGTCGTAAATAGATGAAAGGACTTATACCCGACAGAGGGGAATTCTGATATGCAGACAGACACAACGTGGATGTCTCCCTGCCTGTAGAAGTGCGCTCCAGTGTTCTTCAGCTGGATGGAGTCTATCTCACACAGTGGCACTGGGTGGGCTATCACCCTCCTGTACATGGTGCCGTCTGTCTGTCTGAAACAAACACACACACACACACACACACACACACACACACACACACACACACACACACACACACACACACACACACACACACACACACACACACACACACACACACACACACACACACACACACACACACACACACACACACACACAGCATGCCTGTTATTGAGAATATAATCCATGTTTACGTATCATACTGTGAACAGCTGTGAATCATGCTGTGTATACATGTTTTTGTCTCTTAACAGTGAGGGTTAGTGGTTGTACCTACAGCCTGAGTCTCTGCTCTGTTTCAGGATGTCCCCCAGTCCTCAGGATCACCTGCACCTCGGCGCTCTTGTCCAGGAGGAACACCTCCAGCTGCACCAGGATGTGATGGGCTGGGGAAGAGGAGGAGGGGACAGGATGTAACTTGATCATCATCACATGAGATATTGCTGTATTTAACCATTCAACTGTGGGGTCAAAGTAGTGGGCATAATGAACATCCAACAATTGTCTGATGGACAGCCAGTCTGTGTTTTTACATAGAGGTAAATGTTGGCTACTCACCACAGAAGGGAGGTGCAGAGGTTGTCAGGAGGAAAAGCTTCTTTGGTTGAGGAAGAGGAAAGACTGTTAAACCACTGTTCTCCAATAACCCTGAAACACACAAGGACACATGCACATACAAAAGACAGAGAGAGTAAGATGTAAAATAGCCATTCCTATCACAGTTATGACAGATGAAAGGCCTCCAGAGTACATTTACTGCTTTATCTGTATCAGTCTGTCACTGCATCAGCAGCGCCAGTGTGCCCAGACCAGACATGACACTAGCTAGGTCAGACAGTTGCCCTATCTCTCACTGAGTGAAACCTGACTAAAGTAAACATGGAAAGTGTGCTGGGAAGTTTGAATATTACCAAAATATCCCATGTAAACATGTTTCACGTGATCAAAATTGTTTGTGCATAGTCTACTCTAGGCTACATGTAAAAGGTGGCTATTTCTAATATTTACATTCGTATGACCAACCTACTCACAGACAGCAGGTTGGTATAATATCTGGGGAAATAGTTTAATGTTCATGATGTCCTTACCTATTCGTGGACATCTGCCTGGGCAGCCTAAACAGCGCCCCTTGAGGAAGTCCTCATAGCTGGAACAAGGGATGCCAGTCAGTGGGCAGGTCCCGTTCAGTGCGCTTATGTAGATGTGGAGCGCCCTCATGTGGTCACATATCACATAGCTATACACTGGAAAGTAGACAAGAACTGATCACAAACGAAGATTCTCAGGTAGCCAGAAGCTTACCACTAAATAGCCTATACGCTAGTAAACATAGTGCTTACTGTTTAGTTAGGGAATAATCAAAAACATCTACAGCTGTTTAAGTTGAAAGACATGTCTGAAGTTTATATTGAAATTCATACACACTTAGGTTAGGCCTCTTTGCCAATGAAGCATTTTGGCGGCAAAAACACGTACTTACTTGACGTAAACCTGGAGCGCGAGCAACCTGCTTGGTCCATCCCGCCGTTTAGGAAGAAGTCTGCATGGCCGACAGAGATGGAGATGCCGAAATCTGAGAGAAAAGGATGATAATTGATGTCGAATGGCTGACACCAGGACATTGTCATATTGTCATTCCAGTGAACAGTGAGACTTTTGAAATAGAGTAGGCCTACGAGGAAAAGATGGAATGGTAGCAGAAATCTCTTTGCAATAACAATGAATATTTGTGTGTAGCCTGTTCTCTCACAGTCGGCGTCAGTGTGGATGGCCTCCACAAACAGTGCATCTGAGGGGTCAAGACGGTCAAATGTGTCGGCTCTTTTAAACATGGGTCCAGCCGGGTCCAGACCTACAGCGGGAGATACAGAGGTCAGTGGGGGATAGATAGAGTACTGCATCAGCGACAGTGATGACAAACACAAATATACACACACAGAGCGCCTGTGAACTACTGCTCTAAAGCATTCAGGCTACTTCATATCACAGCGATAGTGTACAGACAGACAATCATATGTATTATTGTGTCGTTGTGTGACTTCAGAAGGGTAACAAATTCAGCTCACTGCCTTTCAATATCAGCTGTTGTTGTTTTCCAGAGCTATCTCTCTCTCTTTGAAAGCTTAATTCAGTCAGATTGGCAGAGATGAGAGGGTATGTGATTGACTGGCCTGCTTTGTGGTGACCAGTCTCTGTCTGGCCCTGTTGAGCCCTGTTCTGCAGACAGAAGGTGCCCTGTGGAACTGTTAATGGGTCAGACACAGATGGAGCTCACCTGTAATTCTTCCTATCTTGCCCTTGAACAGGGTCCCCACGAATCCAGACACATGTGCCCCAAGACTAACCCCAATGAAGTGAAATGACTCCAGTTTGCATCCATGGTTCTGTGGGACAGACATCAGACCTCCTTTATTTTCATTACTTTTAACTTAATTTGCTGTCAGTGTAAACATAAACAAATGAGGAGGCCCTGACCTGGAGCTGGTTGATGAGGACAGAGATCTGGATGGCCACCTCCTTGTAGTTCTCCACCACCATGTTGTAGGCGAGTGAGGCCCCATAGATCCAGTCCACCACCACCACGTTGGCATCCTGCACCCGCAGCAGAGCCTGGGCCAGCTGCTTCACCCAGGATGGCTTACTGCCCAGAGCTCTGGGAGGGAGGGAGGAAAGGGGAGGTGGAGGTTGGGAGGGAGGGAGGGAGGGAGGGAGGGAGGGAGGGAGGGAGGGAGGGAGGGAGGGAGGGAGGGAGGGAGGGAGGGAGGGAGGGAGGGAGGGAGGGAGGGCGAGATAACTTATACGTTTTATGTGTAGAATATAGATATACCTTGCCAAGTTTTTGACCTCCCTCCCTTATTCCTTACCTGTATCCATGGACAATTATCTTGGTGGGTTGGGAGGAGTTGAAGTAGGTGTTGTTGCTGAGGAAGTCCTGACCGAAGAGGCTGGCACAGTCTGTATTCTTGCGTGTCAAGAGCAGGTACTGCACCTGTAGCTTGCTGCCCTGCTGATGGTACTCCAGCCAGGTCGTGTTGTTGAAGTCAGCACATTCTGATCTGGGCTCCTCATCTTCCCCTGCAGGTTCAGAGGAGAAATGTCCATAAAGAACCTGGAGAACAACACCAACAACAACAACAAATGCACCATTTGCACAAAATAAAATCTTCTTTACATCTACAGTGACATGGCATATGCTATAATAAATGTGCTTAGAGGAAGGTTAGTGTATTAATTGAATAGTATTAGGAAGAAGCTTCTGCAATAGAGATGAGTTGTACTTACCGACTGCAAATGTAATGTAGAAGGCTAGAATACTGAGAATAGTTTGCACTGTTTTCAGTTTCCAGCCCATTGTCTTGAAAGAAGAGTATCAAGAATGGTAACTTGGCTTTACCAGATAGGTTGGTGAAATGTGTTGGTGAACTGTGCCTCGGATCCTTAGCTTTGGAAACTTTATTTTCCCTCTCAGCAGTCCTTGTAGCTATGCAATAATTCACTTTGGTTCTAGAAATGTCATTCAACCCTCTACTGGTCAACAGTGGCCACAAAAGGGCAGGAATCTACTTAAGAGAATGAAGTTGAACACAACGTTATTTCACAATGCCTGGCATTGAAATAGTTAGTTACACAGTAACAGAGATGGGGGGTTGGGAGAATTTCCTTCCCTGCTTTCTCGCAAAGCTCAGCTGGTACAGTAAACTAGCCTTATGAAAACGTACCCACATACAGTGCCTTGCGAAAGTATTCGGCCCCCTTGAACTTTGCGACCTTTTGCCACATTTCAGGCTTCAAACATAAAGATATAAAACTGTATTTTTTTGTGAAGAATCAACAACAAGTGGGACACAATCATGAAGTGGAACGACATTTATTGGATATTTCAAACTTTTTTAACAAATCAAAAACTGAAAAATTGGGCGTGCAAAATTATTCAGCCCCTTTACTTTCAGTGCAGCAAACTCTCTCCAGAAGTTCAGTGAGGATCTCTGAATGATCCAATGTTGACCTAAATGACTAATGATGATAAATACAATCCACCTGTGTGTAATCAAGTCTCCGTATAAATGCACCTGCACTGTGATAGTCTCAGAGGTCCGTTAAAAGCGCAGAGAGCATCATGAAGAACAAGGAACACACCAGGCAGGTCCGAGATACTGTTGTGAAGAAGTTTAAAGCCGGATTTGGATACAAAAAGATTTCCCAAGCTTTAAACATCCCAAGGAGCACTGTGCAAGCGATAATATTGAAATGGAAGGAGTATCAGACCACTGCAAATCTACCAAGACCTGGCCGTCCCTCTAAACTTTCAGCTCATACAAGGAGAAGACTGATCAGAGATGCAGTCAAGAGGCCCATGATCACTCTGGATGAACTGCAGAGATCTACAGCTGAGGTGGGAGACTCTGTCCATAGGACAACAATCAGTCATATATTGCACAAATCTGGCTTTTATGGAAGAGTGGCAAGAAGAAAGCCATTTCTTAAAGATATCCATAAAAAGTGTTGTTTAAAGTTTGCCACAAGCCACCTGAGAGACACACCAAACATGTGGAAGAAGGTGCTCTGGTCAGATGAAACCAAAATTGAACTTTTTGGCAACAATGCAAAACATTATGTTTGGCGTAAAAGCAACACAGCTGAACACACCATCCCCACTGTCAAACATGGTGGTGGCAGCATCATGGTTTGGGCCTGCTTTTCTTCAGCAGGGACAGGGAAGATGGTTAAAATTGATGGGAAGATGTATGGAGCCAAATACAGGACCATTCTGGAAGAAAACCTGATGGAGTCTGCAAAAGACCTGAGACTGGGACGGAGATTTGTCTTCCAACAAGACAATGATCCAAAACATAAAGCAAAATCCACAATGAAATGGTTCAAAAATAAACATATCCAGGTGTTAGAATGGCCAAGTCAAAGTCCAGAACTGAATCCAATCGAGAATCTGTGGAAAGAACTGAAAACTGCTGTTCACAAATGCTCTCCATCCAACCTCACTGAGCTCGAGCTGTTTTGCAATGAGGAATGGGAAAAAATTTCAGTCTCTCGATGTGCAAAACTGATAGAGACATACCCCAAGCGACTTACAGCTGTAATCGCAGCAAAAGGTGGCGCTACAAAGTATTAACTTAAGGGGGCTGAATAATTTTGCGCGCCCAATTTTTCAGTTTTTGATTTGTTAAAAAAGTTTGAAATATCCAATAAATGTCGTTCCACTTCATGATTTTGTCCTACTTGTTGTTGATTCTTCACAAAAAAAATAAAGTTTTATATCTTTATGTTTGAAGCCTGAAATGTGGCAAAAGGTTGCAAAGTTCAAGGGGGCCGAATACTTTCGCAAGGCACTGTACCTCTCCTGCTCCAGTCGTTCGCCAGTGTGTTGTTTAGGACCCAGTGCTTAGTCTATATGGGGGGTTGTGAATCCATGACCTCACTGGTGATCAATACCTGTTTGTTTTAATACTAAACTCTGGCTGTCTGAGGGTGACATTCTCACTGTGTCGCATGGTGAGTTCATTTCAGTTTTGGATTCAGACTAGTCTACCCTTACACTCATCCATGTGACTATATAGATGGACCTGCAACTCTAATCAGACTGTAGTAGTTCAGCTTTTATTTAAGAAAATAATCCTCCTCTCTGGAGAACAAGGTCAAGGACATGTAGGCCTATTGTGTCTGGGATTGAGAATACAGTGTCAGTCTCCATATCTTTCTGATGAAATCAAATGGGTCAGGCTGAGTGGTCATAAGTGAGAACAGACCGGGAAAGAACATGTTCAGAGATTGTTTTTCACACAACTTTAATATCAACTTTTACAGAGTGCAGTAATGAGGATTAGACACTTGGACTGGGGATGGTGAGCTATATGTTATGTGTTATTAGCAGATCGTGGGGCAATTATTTAACCTTTATTCTCTCTCTCTCCTTGGGTAACTGGGAAGCCACCCAATCCATGGTCCGCTTGCGTGCCTCCTCCCAGCTGTACCGTGGAGCGTACCCCATGTCCCTCTGAGCCCTCCGATAGGAAAAGCTGAAGGGTGTGTTCAGCATGGTGAGGAGCTGCCGGTTTATGGGCGGTGTGAAGCGCTTGAAGGGGCAGAGCAGTATCTGCAGCATCTCCATGAGGAAACAGAGGAGGTAGAGGACTGGGATGGGCAGGATAGGCTTCTCCTGGATGCTGAAGCCCAGCGGCGACAACACAGCATGGTTGAAGTCAGAGTAGCTGACAGGCGGCGTGTCATCTGAGATGTAGTAGAAGTTCCCTCCGATGGCGGCTCTCCGCTGGGGGTCTCGCAGGGCACGGGCGGCCTGGAGGTGGGCCAGGGCCGCATTCCCCACGTATACAGGGTTCACCTGGGCCTCCGGGCGGGAGGTCCGGTACAACATATCCCCGTTCCGAATCCCGTCTCCCATATGGCCCAGCAGGAAACGGCAGCCCTCTCCATAGATGTACATGGGTCGGAGGGCGCAGGTGGCCAGCCGGCCCCCATTCTGGAGCACCTCACCCTGGGCTTGCAGGGTGACCTGCTCGGCCTCCTTCTTGGTCTTGCTGTAGGGGAACTTTAGGGAGCATGTGTAGGGTGTGTTCTCATCACCGTTGATGATGGGGTCTCCGTTGGCGTTGGGGCCGGCGACCTCGATGCTGCTGGTGTAGATGAAGGACACCACATTCTCCTGGACGCACGTCTCCAGAAGGAGCTGGGTTCCTGAGAAAGATGTCAGATGAATGAGTACATCAGCAGGGTCAATTCTGTTTTCAAGAGCAGCTCAAGTATTTGAAAGTATTGGACATGTGTATTTCACTCAGGTCTGCTGCCAATCCCAACCCAAAGCTTCAGTAAAAATCTGATCATACCTTTGACGTTGACCCTGTGAAGCTCACTGTATAACACCTTCCCGGTGACGTCAATGAGGGACGCAGTGTGGAAGACCAGCGATGCTCCCTTGCACGCTCTCCTCAGCAGCTCACTATCACTAATGTCCCCCTCAAATACACTTACCAGCGTGTCCCCTCTGATCTCTGACAACAAACCAATCAGAGAAGAAACAAACCGAAGAAAAGTTGTAAAATATCAATATTTACACTAACCCTAGTAGTGAGAGAGAAAAAAAGGAGAGCTGGTATAGTATTTACCTTCCAGACACTGTATGAGTTGTGGTCGGACATTTATGTCCAGCATACGAATCTCTGTGAGCTTGTCTTCCTCCAGCAGCAGCCGTACCAGCCTCTCTCCCAGGAACCCACAGGCTCCTGTCACCACACACACATCACCTTGCAGAGACATGGCCCAGTCCAAAATCTGAAACTACTACCACTTTCAGAAAACTCCCTTTCCTAAGCACTGGGAATGATCAATGCTCCGGACTTTGTCCCGTCCTAAAACTCCTCTGCTATCCCGAGGGCATGGCAGACACTAACTTAACACCCCTCTCCCCTCTCTGAAAACTCCCTTTTTCTAGCCTGAGGGAATGTGCTAGAAGTGCCGGTAACTGCCACTCTGGGGTGAGAAGTGAGGCAAGGTCTACAGGCAGGCATACGCAAGAGAGGGAGGGAGGACAGGGATGTTTTATTTCCCAGTATCTGCCAAGGACGGCTGCCAAGGCTACAGGTCACAGACCAGCCATGGAAAACAGAAGACTTGAATGTCAAGGCGACGTCTGACTAACAATTTGTTTTTGTCATCAGATTTAGTGGCTCTGGCTGGTTTATTTTGACAGGCTTGGCCACTGATTCTCTACATGCTCTATAAAACATCTATATACAGTGCCTTGCGAAAGTATTCGGCCCCCTTGAACTTTGCGACCTTTTGCCACATTTCAGGCTTCAAACATAAAGATATAAAACTGTATTTTTTTGTAAAGAATCAACAACAAGTGGGACACAATCATGAAGTGGAACGACAGTTATTGGATATTTCAAACCTTTTTAACAAATCAAAAACTGAAAAATTGGGCGTGCAAAATTATTCAGCCCCCTTAAGTTAATACTTTGTAGCGCCACCTTTTGCTGCGATTACAGCTGTAAGTCGCTTGGGGTATGTCTCTATCAGTTTTGCACATCGAGAGACTGACATTTTTTCCCATTCCTCATTGCAAAACAGCTCGAGCTCAGTGAGGTTGGATGGAGAGCATTTGTGAACAGCAGTTTTCAGTTCTTTCCACAGATTCTCGATTGGATTCAGGTCTGGACTTTGACTTGGCCATTCTAACACCTGGATATGTTTATTTTTGAACCATTCCATTGTAGATTTTGCTTTATGTTTTGGATCATTGTCTTGTTGGAAGACAAATCTCCGTCCCAGTCTCAGGTCTTTTGCAGACTCCATCAGGTTTTCTTCCAGAATGGTCCTGTATTTGGCTCCATCCATCTTCCCATCAATTTTAACCATCTTCCCTGTCCCTGCTGAAGAAAAGCAGGTCCAAACCATGATGCTGCCACCACCATGTTTGACAGTGGGGATGGTGTGTTCGGCTGTGTTGCTTTTACGCCAAACATAACGTTTTGCATTGTTGCCAAAAAGTTCAATTTTGGTTTCATCTGACCAGAGCACCTTCTTCCACATGTTTGGTGTGTCTCCCAGGTGGCTTGTGGCAAACTTTTAACAACACTTTTTATGGATATCTTTAAGAAATGGCTTTCTTCTTGCCACTCTTCCATAAAGGCCAGATTTGTGCAATATACGACTGATTGTTGTCCTATGGACAGAGTCTCCCACCTCAGCTGTAGATCTCTGCAGTTCATCCAGAGTGATCATGGGCCTCTTGGCTGCATCTCTGATCAGTCTTCTCCTTGTATGAGCTGAAAGTTTAGAGGGACGGCCAGGTCTTGGTAGATTTGCAGTGGTCTGATACTCCTTCCATTTCAATATTATCGCTTGCACAGTGCTCCTTGGGATGTTTAAAGCTTGGGAAATCTTTTTGTATCCAAATCCGGCTTTAAACTTCTTCACAACAGTATCTCGGACCTGCCTGGTGTGTTCCTTGTTCTTCATGATGCTCTCTGCGCTTATAACGGACCTCTGAGACTGTTACGGTGAGTGAATGAGGACCCAAAAGCGAACTAACTTAAACAGAGCTTCTTTAATAACCAAACATAGGTAGGCTCAGATAGACCGGCAGATTCCGACAGGACAGGACAAGGTTACAGCAAACATGACGATAGTCTGGCTCAGGCATGAAACACAACAAACAAGAATCCGACAAGGACAGGAACAAAAACAGAGAGAGATATAGGGGACTAATCAGAGGGAAAAAGGGAACAGGTGGGAAACGGGGTGACGAGGTAGTCAGGAGGAGACAAGGAACAGCTGGGGGAAAGCGGGGGAGAAAAGGTAACCTAATACGACCAGCAGAGGGAGACAGGGTGAAAGGAAAGGACAGAAAGACACAACATGACAATACATGACAGTACCCCCCCACTCACCGAGCGCCTCCTGGCGCACTCGAGGAGGAAACCTGGCGGCAACGGAGGAAATCCTCGATCAGCGCACGGTCCAGCACGTCCCGAGAGGGAACCCAACTCC
This sequence comes from Oncorhynchus mykiss, assembly GCF_013265735.2. Lineage (NCBI taxonomy): Eukaryota > Metazoa > Chordata > Actinopteri > Salmoniformes > Salmonidae > Oncorhynchus > Oncorhynchus mykiss. The sequence continues at coordinate 65,514,339 of NC_048567.1, forward strand.
TCTCCTCAGGACCGTACCCCTCCCAATCAACGAGGTACTGGTGACCACGGCCCCGAGGACGCATGTCCAAAATCCTGCGGACCCTGTAGATGGGTGCGCCCTCGACAAGGATGGGGGGGGGGGGGGGGAAGACGAGCGGGGGCGCGAAGAACGGGCTTAATACAGGAGACATGGAAGACCGGGTGGACGCGACGAAGGTATCGCGGAAGAAGAAGTCGAACTGCGACAGGATTAATGACCCGAGAAATACGGAACGGACCAATGAACCGCGGGGTCAACTTGCGAGAAGCCGTCTTAAGGGGAAGGTTCTGAGTGGAGAGCCAAACTCTCTGACCGCGACAATATCTAGGACTCTTAGTTCTACGCTTATTAGCAGCCCTCACAGTCTGCGTCCTATAACGGCAAAGTGCAGACCTGACCCTCTTCCAGGTGCGCTCGCAACGTTGGACAAAAGCCTGAGCGGAGGGGACGCTGGACTCGGCGAACTGAGATGAGAACAGCGGAGGCTGGTACCCGAGGCTACTCTGAAAAGGAGATAGCCCGGTCGCAGACGAAGGAAGCGAGTTGTGGGCGTATTCTGCCCAGGGGAGCTGTTCTGACCAAGACGCAGGGTTGCGAAAAGAAAGACTGCGTAAGATGCGACCAATAGTCTGATTGGCCCGTTCTGCTTGACCGTTAGACTGGGGGTGAAAGCCGGAAGAGAGACTGACGGAAGCCCCAATCAAACGGCAAAACTCCCTCCAAAATTGAGACGTGAATTGCGGACCTCTGTCCGAAACGACGTCTGACGGAAGGCCATGAATTCTGAAAACATTCTCGATGATGATTTGTGCCGTCTCTTTAGCAGAAGGAAGCTTAGCAAGGGGAATGAAATGAGCCGCCTTAGAGAACCTATCGACAACCGTAAGAATAACAGTCTTCCCCGCTGACGAAGGCAGTCCGGTGACAAAATCTAAGGCGATGTGAGACCACGGTCGAGAGGGAATGGGAAACGGCCTGAGACGGCCGGCAGGAGGGGAGTTACCGGACTTAGTCTGCGCGCAGACCGAACAAGCAGCCACGAAACGACGCCTGTCATGCTCCCGGGTGGGCCACCAAAAACGCTGGCGAATGGAAGCAAGCGTACCCCGAACGCCAGGGTGGCCGGCTAACTTGGCAGAGTGAGCCCACTGAAGAACGGCCAGACGAGTAGGAACGGGAATGAAAAGAAGGTTCCTAGGACAAGCGCGCGGCGACGGAGTGTGAGTGAGCGCTTGCTTTACCTGCCTCTCAATTCCCCAGACAGTCAACCCGACAACACGCCCCTCAGGGAGAATCCCCTCGGGGTCAGTGGAGGCTACTGAAGAACTGAAGAGACGAGATAAAGCATCAGGCTTGGTGTTCTTAGAGCCCGGACGATAAGAAATCACGAACTCGAAACGAGCGAAAAACAGCGCCCAACGCGCCTGACGCGCATTAAGTCGTTTGGCAGAACGGATGTACTCAAGGTTCCTATGGTCAGTCCAAACGACAAAAGGAACGGTCGCCCCCTCCAACCACTGTCGCCATTCGCCTAGGGCTAACCGGATGGCGAGCAGTTCGCGGTTTCCCACATCATAGTTACGTTCCGACGGGGACAGGCGATGAGAAAAATACGCGCATGGGTGGACCTTGTCGTCAGAGAGGGAGCGCTGAGAAAGAATGGCTCCCACGCCCACCTCTGACGCGTCAACCTCGACAACGAACTGTCTAGAGACGTCAGGTGTAACAAGGATAGGAGCGGATGTAAAACGATTCTTGAGGAGATCAAAAGCTCCCTGGGCGGAAACGGACCACTTAAAGCACGTCTTGACAGAAGTAAGGGCTGTGAGAGGAGCTGCCACCTGACCGAAATTACGGATGAAACGACGATAGAAGTTTGCGAAGCCGAGAAAGCGCTGCAGCTCGACGCGTGACTTAGGGGCGGGCCAATCAATGACAGCTTGGACCTTAGCGGGATCCATCTTAATGCCTTCAGCGGAAATAACAGAACCGAGAAATGTGACGGAGGAGGCATGAAAAGTGCACTTCTCAGCCTTCACAAAAAGACAATTCTCTAAAAGGCGCTGGAGGACACGTCGAACGTGCTGAAGATGAATCTGGAGTGACGGTGAAAAAATCAGGATATCGTCAAGGTAAACGAAAACAAAGATGTTCAGCATGTCTCTCAGGACATCATTGACTAATGCCTGAAAGACAGCTGGAGCGTTAGCGAGGCCGAAAGGAAGAACCCGGTATTCAAAGTGCCCTAACGGAGTGTTAAACGCCGTCTTCCACTCGTCCCCCTCCCTGATGCGCACGAGATGGTAAGCGTTACGAAGGTCCAACTTAGTGAAAAACCTGGCTCCCTGCAGGATCTCGAAGGCTGAAGACATAAGAGGAAGCGGATAACGATTCTTAACTGTTATGTCATTCAGCCCTCGATAATCTATGCAGGGGCGCAGAGACCCGTCCTTCTTCTTGACAAAAAAAAACCCCGCTCCGGCGGGAGAGGAGGAGGGGACTATGGTACCGGCGTCAAGAGCTACAGACAAATAATCCTCGAGAGCCTTACGTTCGGGAGCCGACAGAGAGTATAGTCTACCCCGGGGGGGAGTGGTTCCCGGAAGGAGATCAATACTACAATCATACGACCGGTGTGGAGGAAGAGAAGTGGCCCTGGACCGACTGAACACCGTGCGCAGATCGTGATATTCCTCCGGCACCCCTGTCAAATCACCAGGCTCCTCCTGTGAAGAAGAGACAGAGGAAACAGGAGGGATAGCAGACATTAAACATTTCACATGACAAGAGACGTTCCAGGAGAGGATAGAATTACTAGACCAATTAATGGAAGGATTATGACAAACTAGCCAGGGATGGCCCAAAACAACAGGTGTAAAAGGTGAACGAAAAATCAAAAAAGAAATGGTTTCGCTATGATTACCAGAAACAGTGAGGGTTAAAGGTAGCGTCTCACGCTGAATCCTGGGGAGAGGACTACCATCCAGGGCGAACAAGGCCGTGGACTCCCTTAACTGTCTGAGAGGAATGTCATGTTCCCGAGCCCAGGTCTCGTCCATAAAACAGCCCTCCGCCCCAGAGTCTATTAAGGCACTGCAGGAAGCTGACGAACCGGTCCAGCGTAGATGGACCGACAAGGTAGTGCAGGATCTTGAAGGAGAGACAGGAGTAGTAGCGCTCACCAGTAGCCCTCCGCTTACTGATGAGCTCTGGCTTTTACTGGACATGAAGTGACAAAATGACCAGCAGAACCGCAATAGAGACAGAGGCGGTTGGTGATTCTCCGTTCCCTCTCCTTAGTCGAGATGCGGATACCTCCCAGCTGCATAGGCTCAGCTCCCGAGCCGGCAGAGGAAGATGGTAGTGATGCGGAGAGGGGGGCAACGGAGAACGCGAGCTCCTTTCCACGAGCTCGGTGACGAAGATCAACCCGTCGCTCAATGCGAATAGCGAGTTCAATCAAGGAATCCACGCTGGAAGGAACCTCCCGGGAGAGAATCTCATCCTTTACCTCTGCGCGGAGACCCTCCAGAAGACGAGCGAGCAAAGCCGGCTCGTTCCAGCCACTGGAGGCAGCAAGAGTGCGAAACTCAATAGAGTAGTCTGTTATGGATCGATTGCCTTGACATAGGGAAGACAGGGCCCTGGAAGCCTCCTCCCCAAAAACAGATCGATCAAAAACCCGTATCATCTCCTCCTTAAAGTCCTGATACTGGTTAGTACACTCAGCCCTTGCCTCCCAGATTGCCGTGCCCCACTCACGAGCCCGTCCAGTAAGGAGAGATATGACGTAGGCGACACGAGCAGTGCTCCTGGCGTAAGTGTTGGGCTGGAGAGAAAACACAATATCACACTGGGTGAGGAACGAGCGGCATTCAGTGGGCTCCCCAGAGTAACACGGCGGGTTATTGATTCTGGGCTCCGGAGATTCGAAAGCCCTGGAAGTGGCCGGTGGATCGAGGCGGAGATGGTGAACCTGTTCTGTGAGGTTGGAGACTTGGGTGGCCAGGGTCTCAACGGCATGTCGAGCAGCAGACAATTCCTGCTCGTGTCTGCCTAGCATCGCTCCCTGGATCTCGACGGCTGAGTGGAGAGGATCCGAAGTCGCTGGGTCCATTCTTGGTCGGATTCTTCTGTTACGGTGAGTGAATGAGGACCCAAAAGCGAACTAACTTAAACAGAGCTTCTTTAATAACCAAACATAGGTAGGCTCAGATAGACCGGCAGATTCCGACAGGACAGGACAAGGTTACAGCAAACATGACGATAGTCTGGCTCAGGCATGAAACACAACAAACAAGAATCCGACAAGGACAGGAACAAAAACAGAGAGAGATATAGGGGACTAATCAGAGGGAAAAAGGGAACAGGTGGGAAACGGGGTGACGAGGTAGTCAGGAGGAGACAAGGAACAGCTGGGGGAAAGCGGGGGAGAAAAGGTAACCTAATACGACCAGCAGAGGGAGACAGGGTGAAAGGAAAGGACAGAAAGACACAACATGACAATACATGACAGAGACTATCACAGTGCAGGTGCATTTATACGGAGACTTGATTACACACAGGTGGATTGTATTTATCATCATTAGTCATTTAGGTCAACATTGGATCATTCAGAGATCCTCACTGAACTTCTGGAGAGAGTTTGCTGCACTGAAAGTAAAGGGGCTGAATAATTTTGCACGCCCAATTTTTCAGTTTTGATTTGTTAAAAAAGTTTGAAATATCCAATAAATGTCGTTCCACTTCATGATTGTGTCCCACTTGTTGTTGATTCTTCACAAAAAAATACAGTTTTATATCTTTATGTTTGAAGCCTGAAATGTGGCAAAAGGTCGCAAAGTTCAAGGGGGCCGAATACTTTCGCACGGCACTGTATTCACCCTGTGTCATTTATTCCAGATTTTAAACCTAATCCGGATCTGCATTAGGATCAGTTTGGTCTTAAGTAGCATATGTTGAAGTAGTTTTATCCTCTCATAAACTGCCAAATGTATGTGATTGCAGGTGGTTTTGTGACATTTTGAACAGCTCAAGATTCTAGAGTAACACACTGGACATGTCTGTTATGGGATGGTTTTAAAAAGATGGTTTAGGTGTCTATTGAGTTTGTTTCCAGTTTCATAAGCTCTCCATCTCCCTGTGATAACAGACATGTTAGTAGACCTTGGTCTGGTATTAGGGCCTCCCTCTCTGCTGTCTTATCTGGAGGATGAAGGATAATGTCACTGTGCCAAGGCCACAGCTGAAACATGCAAAGACCTCCATGTTCAACCCACATCCCTTCAACTCAATCAACCCCTCTAGACTAGTTAGTGGGATGACATGTTAGATTGTGTGGTGTTTGGTTTGACTTGAAAAGGATGATTCATAGTATGCATTTTAATTTCTTAAAATACACTAGTCATTCATATAAAATACAAAATACTATTTTATCAATCAAACATCATTTAAGCTATCATTTACAGTTTGAAAATACAATGCCAAAGTTAAAAACATAAGTGTTCTACATTAAAGAGCATAGCAGAAGTCACTCAGATACAACGATAGTTCCAACAAAATAGACTCAAGGAGTGGAAACTAACAGTCAGTCAACTACATGTACAGTCAGTCAACTACATGTACAGTCAGTCAACTACATGTACAGTCAGTCAACTACATAGCTGAGACCCAGGGATTTGAACCAAAATGATTTCCCAATCATATTGTTCTGAAGAGAACCACTTTGTTGTTGTTCCGTTCCACTGTTCTGACCAGAAAAATAAAGTTCTGGTTTGAACCCCCCCCCCCCCCCCTCAAAAAGTACTGGTTTAAATCATTCCTTTCTGTTTTTATTTATTTTATTTAAATTTTACCCCCTTTTCTCTCCAATTTTCGTGGTATACAATTGTTAGTAGTTAAGATCTTGTCTCATCGCTACAACCCCCGTACGGGCTCGGGAGAGACGAAGGTCGAAAGCCATGGGTCCTCCAAAACACAACCCAACCAAGCCGCACTGCTTCTTAACACAGCGCGCATCCAACCCGGAAGCCAGTCTCACCAATGTGTCGGAGGAAACACCGTGCACCTGGCGACCTGGCTAGCGTGCACTGCGCACGGCCCGCCACAGGAGTTTCTAGTGCGCGATGGGACAAGGATATCCCTACTGGCCAAACCCTCCCTAGCGCGGACGACGCTAGGCCAATTGTGTATCGCCCCATGGACCTCCAGGTTGCGGCCGGCTGCGACAGAGCCTGGGCTCGAACCCAGAGTCTCTGGTGGCACAGCTAGCACTGCAATGCAGTGCCCCTGTTTCTTTTTTAACCTGTGAAATCAACCGTTTTTTTTTTTTACATTTAGCTCATTAAATTACTTCACCAATCAGTGTGGATAGAACAGGCAAACTAGTTGTTTACATGCGTGATGGACAGAAATGTAGCCTATAACGGAAGATGCAACTGATATTTTACTGGTGGGGAGAGAGGGTTGAGGAGGAGGCTTGAAGATCTGGGCATCTTGTTATGACATGCATTATCTGAATTAGGTCCACAGAATTATACCTATGAGTAGCGGCTTGTATGGAGAAACTGACTGTCCTTTGAGCTAGCTTGCTAACAAGCTTGAGCTAGTTAGATAACAAACTCGTGTGTGTAGAGCGGCAGAGTGAGGGCTTTCCATAGATACTTTGTTGCATTTTTTTGTGGGACAAAAAAAAAAAATGCCAGGAAAGTAAAATAACGTTATTAACCGGTTGCCATGCATTTAAAAAAATAACGGTTCAGTTCCGGAACAGTATGGATCACTTTCATTCCCGGTTCCAATTCTGTTCTTTGAAATGTTTTGTTATTTTCCGGTTTTCTGTTGTGTTTCCTGAACCAGTTCCAACCCCTTGTGGGACCTATTCGAGAGATTCTACTGCACATTTTCCACTTCTCCCACAAAAAAGTCACACTTTCCAGCATCTCAAACACAGAGAAGCTAAATCTATATGTTCTTGATCTCAGCTTTCAGTTCTTGGCAGTGTCCAGCGGGCACTCCTGCATCTGGCCGTCGTCCACGGCACCCTCAGGCAGATGCACAGTCATGGTGCAGGCCCGGATGCCGCCCAGGGGTTCCAGCACATTGAACACCCGGTCCCACTCGTCCTTCTCTGGGTCGTAGCGCTGCACGATGTCCACCATGCAGCGGCTGTTCCAGGAGTAGCCCCCAACCACGTAGATCTGGCCCTGAAGCACGGCCACCCCTACATCACTCTGGCCTCGTGGCATGGCCGCCACCACCGTCCACTGGTCCACCTGGGGGAAGATATAAAACGCAGGTATGAGAATTCTCAGAATTCCGCATTTCTCCAAATGCCATTGGTTCCTTGTTTGGTTGTAATTTTCACCCAACCCAGAAAGTTCCTAAAACTTTAAGGGAAAGGAGGATACCTAGTCAGTTGTACAACTGAATACATTCAACTTCCGCATTTAACCCAACCTCTGAATCAGAGAGGTGCAGGGGGCTGCCTTATTCGACATTCACGTCGTTGGCGCCCAGGGAAAAGTGGGTTAACGGCCTTGCTCAGGGGCAGAATGACAGATTTTTACCTTGTCAGCTTGGGGATTTGATCCAGCAACCTTTTGTTTACTGGCCCAATGCTCTAACCACTAGGCTACCTGATCATCAAACTCAGGACTTAAGTAACAGTTAGGATTAGAGGTTTCGGAAAAGTGGTAAAATTGCTTATCATATTGTTGGGACCAAAATCAGGGCCTTTGCCTTGTTTCACCTCAGGGCTGTAGAATTCACAGTTAAGTACGTCATCATAGTCGCTGCTGCCCCGGAAGTGGTTCCCTCCCATCACATAGAGCCGATCGCCCACTGTGCACATGCAGTGTAGGCCACGCAGTTCCATCATGTCGGCACGGCGACTCCATGCGTCAGTCTCAGGGTCATAACACAACAGCTCCTTCTGGAACGTGTCCCCTGTGATTCCGCCTGTTGGATCAGTGAATTGACATTGGTTTCATTGTTAGATACTGTAGATACTATGACAACATGTTTACTAAAATACTATTTTATGTCTACAAACTAGTATACTATGGTTTTAACAAGACAAACATTTTAATTTCAATCCATATACCATGGTCAGAGAGAGTTTTATTTTGGGATTTTATTAGGATCCCCATTAGCTACTGCTAAATCAGCAGTTACTCTTTTTGGGGTCCACACAAAACACTAAACAGGACATAATACAGAGCATTAATAGACAAGAACAGCTTAAGGACAGAACTACATAAATGTAAAATAAGAATACATTCATATAAGTAGGCCTTAACATTCCATGCATCATATGCTCATATGCTCATACATACATGTTAACGGCAATACTGCAGCCATTCATTTTTTCTCCTACTTTCTAAGCAGGCCCTGATATTCTAATCTCACAGCACCAGTGTTCTGTAAACAACAGAAAATCTCACAACATTAGGAAGACACACTGTTTCACACGATCGGTGTCCTTGCTGCTTTCGTCTGACGTCAATACTATGCATAATCATGTGAAGTTCCACCGAGGTCGTTGACTCCAGCTCACTTCCCCTGACTTTAACAGATCCATGGAGTTCAAGGGGAAGGCAGTGTAACTTTGGTAGTAAATGTGAAGGATGGACCATGAGAAGGAAAGATTGATGGTGTAGGGAACTGAACTGTGAGCCGGTGGTCAGGTGCTTTCCTATACATACTGTCAACCACCAGCGTAGAGTGGGATAGGAGCATTAATGTGAAAAACAGAAATGTTTAGGTCTGAACAGGAAGGACGTGGTCTGGTGCTGCGAGCTGCAGAGAGCTGTGGCCATTACCCAGGCTCCCAGTTTCCGGTCTGGAGTGTGAAGTCACGAGCTCTGCTGGTCGGCTACTGTGTAGCAATGTAGCAGTGCCGAATTACGATTGCCAGAACGGCCAAACACAAAAAATGTAGACAACCGTTTTGGCCTCTAAAATGTGTTTATTATGATCAAGTTCGAGCCCCACTGTGAATTATTTTAAAATTAGCTAGAAATCGAGATATTTAATTAAATGGTGATCCATTCTTGACTACTACATTTGTAGTCACACAGGACCACATGCTGAAACAGAACAATCACGGGCCGGCAGGCTACAAGGAGACTCCCGGTTGACTCTCTCAGGCAGGAAGAAAACGACTACATTGACCATGATCCTTTGCTTGCTAGGGCCACTTTCACCATGATCCTTTACAATTTTTTGGTGCAATTCAGCCCACATGAGGTTGGTGGCACCTTATTTGGGGAGGATGGGCTCGTGGTAATGGCTAGAGCAAAATAAATGGAAAGGTATTAACAATATAAAATACCCTGATGAACATTATACCCTGATGAAGACAGCTTGGCTGTCGAAACGTTGATAATTACATTTTTGCATCTGAGCTCCTAAAGTGTGCGGCTCTCTTTTATTTTCAAATTAACAACATCAAACACATGGTTTCCATTTGCTCCATTCCAGCCATTATTATGAGCCAACCTCTCCTCAGCAGCCTCCACTGATTGCCCCATTCAGCAATATGGTGGCTTCAAATTCAAATACTTCCGACTTTATGCGCAATCGGGAGTTTTCCATAGGAATACATGAATGGCGTCAGCGCTATCACTATCTACTGGTTTCAATGTCTATGCCATTAACCCATTACCAGAGGAGGCTGGTGGGAGGAGCTATAGGAGGACATGCTCATTGTAATGGCTGGAAGGGAATAAAGGGAACAGTATCAAACATATGGAAACCACATTTGACTACATTCCATTTATTCCATCCCACCAGCTTCTTTTGCACATTACACCCTCCTCTACATGTTCCATAACACATCCAATGGGATCCACCTGCTTTTTGGGCTCAAACTACTAAACCACTGTTTAAATGATTGCAGATTAAAAATGATACATTTTCTACATGCACTTTCAAAACATGTGTTCAGAATAAGCTGTTTTCTGGCTATCTGTGTGCAAGACTTTTACACAATTGCTTTTCAGAGAGCTGTGGTTAACCTCGTCGGAAAATAAGTATATGACCCATTTCAACCAAAGGTCTTTGTGTTTCCTGGCCCTCATAGTTGCTAGGAGACCGACATAGAAATCGGCCAAGATGAGAATGAGAACATTCCAGAACTACTATGTTTTGTTAAAGTCTATCAAAGCTGTTAATTGACAAGAGTCGATTAAAACATGTCAACAACACAGCCTTTGTTTGAATTAATTAACTCATAACCTCTCCAGTCTCAGCTGTTTTTATCAGGGCAACAATCACAGTCAATTCAGGCCTTCACATTGTAGGTTTTAACAGTTTGGTAAGTTTGTAATCTAACTACCAGTGGTCTGAGAAACTCACCTGAGACATACATCAGGTCACCATGGACTGTCCCAGCATGCCCGTAGTGGGGGTCGACCATGGGAGACACGAATGTCCACTCATTTCTTCTAAGGTTGTAGCACTCCATGGTGTCTAAAGGAGTAAAAAACAAATTCACTCAACATGCACCTTAAAGATCATAATCCCTTGTAATTTATTGATATTTCTGTGTAACAGATTGCAGGAAAAACCTATCCAGTACACTTAGTGACTCACCAATCTCTCCTGAGGCGTTCCGGCCCCCAACAGCATACAGCTTCCCTTTCAGGGTGCTCAGGTGGAAGAAGGTTCTCTTCTCATTGAGCGAGGCCACCTGCAACCACCGGTCGAAGCGCGGGTCGTAGAGGTAGGCGCTGTCCACCGCCGTCTTGCCCTTGGTGTCGTAGGTGCTCTGGCCGCCTACGATGTAGAGAAAGCCCCCGAGCAGGGCAACGCCGTGCTGGTAGCGGGGAACCTCCATAGGCCTCAGCGCCCTCCAATGGCCGATCTCCTCATCATACAGTCTCAGCTCCCTGCTCACCACCAGCTGCTGCTTCATCACCCCGCCCAGCGCCAGCAGGTGTTTGGCGTCCGACCGGATGCGTGTGCGCTCCGTCTGTAAGGAAGGCTGGAGGAAGGGCATCATCTGGTAGTTGCTGGCCTCTAGCAGGAGGTTGACGCAGGCCGTGTCCGAGCGCATCATGGCCGCTCCGCCATCATCGTGCCCCTCATCCTCCTGGGAGATCTCGAGCAGCTCAGTGGGGGTCATGAGGGGGAAGCGGACCTGGCTCATCAGGGAGTAGGCGGCGGAGCGGCGAGTGGGGGGGTCGTGGTCCAGCCAGGAGCGGGCGATGCGGTACAGCTCCATCTCAGAGAAGCCCTTGAGGCTGTCGCTGGCCAGGGCGTTGGCCAGGCTGGGCTGAGAGAGCTGCAGGTAGTGGCCAGACTGTAGCAATGCTGACAGGTTCTGACATACAAACTTCCCAATGTGGGCCTGTACATCCTCCAGGAGCAGGTCCCCGGCGATGCGCTCCACCTCCATACAGTTATCAATGGTGATCTGCCACACAAACAGGTAAACAGACAAGACTGGATGAACCTGTGAAGGGTCTCCTGTTTTTACATCTGCCAAACTTTCCAGTGACTCTTCAATCCACCCATCCACCTGCCTGTTGTTTGTGGGGCGGCAGGTGGTTAGCGCGTTGGGCCAGTACCCGAAAGATTGCTGGATCGAATTCCCGAGCTGACAAGGTAAAAATCTGTTGTTCTGCCCTTAAACAAGGCAGTTAACCCACTGTTCACTGGTAGGCCGTCATTGTAAATAAGAATTTGTTCTTAGCTGACTTGCCTAGTTAAATGAAAAATGATTTTTTATTTTTTATGTTTCAGTACCAGTAGGTATCCGGATTCACTAACCTCAGTGCTGAGCAGCTTGTTGCAGAAGCCGAGGACGGGGAGGACCTGGAGGAAGTTGGCAGCCTCCAGAGTGTCCTGCAGGTTGGTCATGCTCAGACTCAGCCGGGATGTGTAGATGAACTCTATGATGTTCTTCAGACCTGTTTTACTCACCCCATGGAGCTTAATCTCCCTCATATCCTGTTCTCTCATACCCCCTAGAGAGAGGGAGCGAGGAAAAGGGAGAGATATAGAGGGTGGAAGCTGTTACAGTTAATGGTGTAAGAGTGCAAGTATATTTTAACATAGTGAGATGTAAAAAGAGGACGTTTTAAGTCAAGGTGTCAGTGTCCTTGTCTGGAATTTGTTTCTTACCACATTTCCCCTTTATGGTGATTGGTCTGAGTGGACGTGATGAGTGCAAGTACAGTAAGAGAGAGACTTTATTAGCTCAGCCCTGAACTCGTCTGTGAAACAATCTTACATACTTAGGATCATTGATCCTTTGGGAGCATATGCCCTCGACAAATCCTCTCCACCACACATTGTAAAACAATCACCAGTAATTTAAAAGGCACTCGCCTTTTAAAGCTATCTTTTTTGCAGGTGCATGGTAACAGTTGAATACAATGAGAAAAAAAGCAGGAACCTGCACAAGGCTCTTGATAGTATCAAGGCTCTTTAATAAGCTATATGTATCGGCCTCACGGTCTACGGTCTAGTTTTTTAAATTAGCACCCTTATGTAGGCCTAGCCCCACCCACATTCGTTCCACGCGTCGAATGGGGTTGAAGTCGAAGGAAAACAAAAAAGTGCTACCAAATATAACAATATGCATTTCATAAATATTCTAATAAAGTGTGAACATAAAACACGTCTGTAAAACCACAATGAGGATATCGACCTACCAAGCAAGTTTTCATAAATCATTGGGTACAGCGCAAGAAAAACGTCAGCGTAATCTGAAATAGGGGCATAATTCATGTTCAAATTTTCAACATAACATACATTGGCATTTCATCATTAAGACCTTTAGGAAATAATGTCTGGAGGGTGAAAATCCCAAAACATTATCTTTTACTCAGAGTATTATTACTATCACCTCCCCTGTCTGATATCTAAACTTTCTCTATGCCACAAAATCTAAAAGGTAGAAAGGTCATGTTTTAGGTCATTAAAATGTACTGCGACTGGATAATCCCTGTCGTTTCTCCTAATTGAACTTTTATGTTCAATGATTCTCTCTTTGAGAGAACAAGAGGTTTTACCTACATGGCACAGCCCACATGGACATTTAATAATGTAGATAACATGGGTGGTGGAGCACGTAATAATGTCATTTATTTGGAACCGTTTTTCTGTATGTGGGTGGCAGAAATATTCACACTTCATCATATTGTTGCACTGTGCGCAACCTCTGCATTTATAGCTGCCATTCAGAAGAGGGCGTAAAAGAGCCTGTCTGATTTTCTTTTGTGGCTGGCAGTTCAGTTGGCATGGACCAATTTATTGTGTAAATTGTGACCTCTCTTATATACAACAAGTAGTGTATTCTTAAATTCAGCCGGCAAAGCTGGGTCCGATAATAAAACATGCCAGTGTTTCTTGACAGCATCTCCCACGTTTCACGAGTTCAAAGTACAGTATATGTGGTTGTGAACATTACAGTGTTCTTTAGCTCTAGTTGGTCTTTTTTTGTAGCAGTTCATCTCTGTTTTCCCCAATGGCAAATTAAGAGCTTCATTCACACATTGTGGAGAATAGCCTCTTCTAACATGCTGACCAAACCGGACACGTCGCATGCGCGAGCGTTGCAAAATAAATTTAGAAATCCATGTTATCCAATTATTGCACCCACACTGCTCGAGCGCGCCAACGAGCATCTGCGACGCCAAGGGCTAAAATAGAACTCATTCCTATTTCTGACGCAGATCTTGCTGCAAGTCCTGCCTCTCCCATCCCATTGGTTTATAGAAGCAGGTACCTGCGTGCCATCTCCTCATTGGTTATACCCACATGGGTGGTTGAAAGACAAACTGTTTTGCCAGTAGTCGTGGTAATACAATGAAAGTTTAGATGCGATCACCATATAAGTTAAACGATGAAAAAGCCTGGAAGGAGGAGAGATGACTAGAAACGATTCGGTTGGCCGTTTTATGTGTGGATTAATTGTCGGAGTAGAGGTCCTTGTTCATTTCAGGTAAAATAACTCAATGTTTATTTCCCAGGACAAATTAGCTAGCAACAGCAAGCTAGCTAGATAGGACAAATTAACGTTAGCTAGCAAGTGCAAGCTAACTAGCTAGCTAAATTACCATACATGTTTAATGCTTTTCGACCTGTCCCCAAATGAATGTCATTGGTTCAGAATTTATTTTGATATTTTAACCTGCGTGTCGTGATTGCGTTTGGTGTGGGGGAGGCAAAATAAATTTATGCACGATAACGCACGCGCGCAGCCGGTTTAGGTTCAGTGTTAGAAACCTATTGCGCATCTCCGCTGCTTTTTCTAGATAGTCCTCTGTGGAGTGACATATACGGAGCAGTCTGAAAAACGGGCTTCATGGAAGTCCTCTTTTTAATGGCTCAGGATGGAAGCTGTCCTCCTGTAATATTATTTATGTCCGTTTCTTTTCTATACAGATCTGTAAACAGGGTTCCATTTGATTTCTCAATCCACATATCGAGGTAATGAACACGTTTAGACTCACATTCAATAGTGAATTTGCGATTGGGGTCAATGTTATTGAGTAATACCATAAAGTCTGACAGCTCTTTTCCCGTTCCTCCCCATATGCAAAAAAATTTCGTCAATATATCGATACCACTTCAGGACTTTATTCAAAAATAGATTTTCGTTTTCATTATTAACAAAACGTTCTTCAAAAAGACCCACATAAAGGACCGAGGTAAACACAGACTCTGGTTGGATATTCAACGGATAGTCAGTCGCCTGTAGTTTTCCTTACGTCCACCAACCGCAGTTAGGGACCGTCAACATAGTGACATATCTCAGTTTTCAAATTTGAATAGCTCTTTAACCATTACTCCTAAAACTTTCGAAACTGGTTCTATCTAACCCGATGGCATAGACACATATGACAAACACTTTTTTGGGTCGATTTACAACTCACACTATTTTAAATTATTATAATTTTTTTTTAGATTTCAATAGCTCCTTGGTCATGTGACCTACTGACTTCAAACAAGGTTCAGAATGTACACTCAGTGGGCCTACACATTGCACACCCTTTAGTTTGTCCATTTCATCTCTCACAATTCTACATGAATTTTTTATGTTTTTCAATGTTTCTAATTTCAATAGCTCCTTGGTCATGTGACCTACTGACCTCAAATTACTTTCAGAATGTCCAAGGACTGGTTGAGATGGGGGCCACGAGGCATCCAGTATGGTAACATGACCGATCCCGGAGAAGCTGGCGGGAGCCCCGGGGAGAGTTTTCTTTTCTTTGTGAAGGGCAGGGCGCCCTGGAATGGGTTCGCCCCGAGAGAGGGGCCCAAGCCCTGGAAAGCTTTGCGGTTTCTGCGGCGTCCGGTCAGCTCTCCCTGGCCCTTGAAAATCTGAGGGAGAAGGTGCAAATCTCACGCAGGGCAGTACCCATATCCGCAGCAGGTCTCCAAGGGGAACAGCCTCTGGCATATTACAACAATGTAGGTAAGGGAAGTTGGCAAAAAAGATCTGTAACTCCGGGATAAGGATTGCACTCAGGCCATGGCCATGGATGTTGGAGTGGGGACTTACGGGTTACCAGGTGCACGTGGTTCCTGACAGCAGGACTATAGATGTTTTAGTAATTCCAGGGAGTAAGCTATATGCTAAGGGAGAGGGGTGTTGACCGGGTAGGGAGAGTAGGTGTGGAGGCCTGAAGGGCTGTAGTTCCTGGGAGAAAGCTATACACTCTCAGGCCCAAGGAGAGGGCAGGCAGGCGTGTGGGCCTAGAGGCCTGGAGTCAGAGGTCACCAGGTCAATGGGGGCCTGCTGGAGGTCAGGAAGGCCCCAGGGAGAAGTCCCAAGTGAATAGGTGTGTGAGTGACACTGTCCTTCATGGGGGCAGAGCAGGCAAATTAATGTAAAATCGCGTGAGATGAAAATTGACAACAAAAGGGTATGCAATGTGTAGGCCCAAGGGGGGTACATTCTGAATCTTGTTTGAAGTCAGTAGGTCACATGACCAAGGAGCTATTGAAATTAGAAAATTAAAAACATTAATGTAAAAACTTGTGAGATGAAAATGGACAAACTCAAGGGTGTGCAATATAGAAGGGTGGTCAGTGGACATTCTGAACCTTGTTTGAAGTCAGTAGGTCACATGACCAAGGAGCTATTGAAATTCAAATATAAAAAAGTTTGTACTTTGTTTACATTCTCTAATTCAACTAGGAATACAAAATGCTGCTCACATTTCCACACGTTTATTAGCTTTTCAAAGCTAATTAAGGGTCAAATAGTGAAAATAAGACCTGCGCAATTTTTCCAACATCATGACACTATTTGGAGTCTGTGGCTCAAGTGGTTTGAAAGCTATTCAGGATTGAAAGCGCGTATATCCGTTGAATATCCAACCTGAAACTGTCTTTACCTGGGTACATAAAGGTTAGCATAGCTCGGAGCGAATGTGGAGTCCATCTATGTTCCATTTGTTTGGAGATAGTGTTCATCATCAGACCTGAAATAGTAAGACTCTCGACATCTAATGTGACCAAAATACAGTCTTCTGTTAAACCCGTTATTAGTGAAATCTTGTTTATGAAGTCTACAGTCTTTCACATATGATGGCAATGCTTGCACATTCATTTTAATAAAAGAGTCTATGAAGTTCGACAATGGCTCTAGCATTGAGCCTATTCCTGCAACCACTGGTTTGCCTGGATTATTGCCTTGTTGTGTTTTAGGGTTGTGTAATTTCGACAAAATGTACAGGCATGGACGTATGGCACATTTGCAGCAAGGATATTCATATTCAGGTTTTGAGATAAGGTTATTTAATAGGGCTCCAGATTAGAGCATATATCCCTTTGGAACACCTGTGTGGGATCAACACTCCGTTTTCTATAGAAACGTTCATTGCTGATTTGTCTCTGAATCTCTTCTTTGTATTTTTCATAGTCTAAAACGACAACAGCACCCCCCCTTGTCTGCAGGTTTAATAACCAAAGATGAATCTTTCATTAGTTCATTAAGTGCCTGTTCTTCTGTTCTAGTGAGGTTCTTCTGAATGTAGTTTGTTTTTCTCGTATGTACTGATGTAACCGATGTGAAATGGCTAGCTAGTTAGTGGGGTGCTCGCTAATAGCGTTTCAATCGGTGATGTCACTCGCTCTGAGACCTTGAAGTAGTTGTTCCCCTTGCTCTGCAAGGGCCTTGGCTTTTGTGGCGCGATGGGTAATGATACTTCAAGGGTGGCTGTTGTCGGTGTGTGCAGAGGGTAACTGGTTCGGGGTGAGGAGAGGGACGGAAGCTAAACTGTTACATTGGTGCCGTGACCCGGATCACTGGTTGCTGCGGAAAAGAGGGAGGTCAAAAGGGGGGTGAGTGTAACCGATGTGAAATGGCTAGCTTGTTAGCAGGATGCACACTAATAGCGTTTCAATCGGTGACGTCACTCGCTCTGAGACCTTGAAATAGTTGTTCCCCTTGCTCTGCAAGGGCCGAGGCTTTTGTGGTGCAATGGGTAACGATGCTTCGAGGGTGGCTGTTGTCGGTGTGTGCAGAGGGTCCCTGGTTCGAGCCCAGGTATGGGGCGAGGAGAGGGACGGAAGCTAAACTGTTACACTGACATGGCATCTTGTTCGACTATAATTGAGGAGGTATTAATTGAGGAGTTGTTAACCATAGGACCATAATTTGCTTTTGGGCTTAAAATGGGTACCAGTTCTTTGTTGAGTTTCTAGGCACGAAACAGTGTTTTGAGAAAACACGTGCTTAAGTTGACTTCTTGCGAAAGAACATAAACAGATCTACTTTCGTATCAAATGGTTTGTCTGCACATGCAGGTACAAAAGAGAGGCCCTTAGATAAGACTGGGTTCAAACCAGGGACCCTCTGCACACACCGACAACAGCCACCCTCGAAGCATCGTTACCCCTTGCGCCACAAAAGCCGCGGCCCTTGAGATTTGCGCGTCAGACTTTTTTGGAGAGGTTAATTACTGATTCCTGCTGTAGCTCCGTGTCCACGGCCTGTGTTCCTGGTCCCCTCTTTGACCACTTGCATCTCCTACATCTTTTCCTTCGTCGAGCCTTGTTGTGCTGCTTTCAGATTACTCTGACATTTTTCTTGCGCTGTACCCAATGATTTATGAAAACTTGCTTGGTAGGTCGATGTCCACATTGTGGTTTTACAGACGTGTTTTATGTTCACACTTTATTAGAATATTTATGAAATGCATATTGTTATATTTGGTAGCACTTATTTGTTTTCCTTCAACTCCAACCCCATTCGATGCGTGGAACGGATGTGGGTGGGGCTAGGTTGAGGGTGCTAATTTTAAAAACTTACCAAATCTCTGAGAAGGCTGTGAGGCCAATATGTAAAGCTTATTAAAGAGCAGTGATACTATCAAGAGCAGTGGGCGGGTTCCTTTTTTTCTCATTTTAAAACAATCACCAGTGAAATAATTTGACATATAAAAATATATTGAAATATTGCATGAATTGAAAGCCCTCTTTGAATGTAATTTATCACAGACTAACCAGTGAACATGGCTTTGAAGTAGTTGCTGGCAGAGGCCATAATGACTCTGTGCACGGGGAAGGTGTCACTGCTGTCCCCAGGCACCAGGATGACATCACACAGAGTCTCATCACCACGGAACAACTCAAACCCCTGGAAGGAAGAATAAGATTCATCTTCCATCAATCGTCTCGATCCGCTCAATGTTAAATGATGTTAGCAACCATTCAGATAGATTACTGAAATAATCGTCCCAGGATTCTTTTTCATCTTGGCAAACCTCACAGCTAAATAATCCTATGAAAAAAACACTATAGTATACTGTAATATTTTTATACGTAGTATTTACTGCAGTGTTTTTGTGGATATGACTGTAGTACACTGTAGTATTTACTGTAGTGTATTTATTGGGATATGGATATTGGGGAGGGGAATGGGTGGATTATATGCATATTAAACATGTGCGTATCAGTACAGTGTGTAGTGTAGTATTCTACAGTATACAACACAATTCTACAGTAAGCACTACACGATCGAGGGATACGACCGTGTGTAGTATAATATTCTACAGAATACCACAAAATGATATTTATAAGCACTACATGATCGAGGGATGCTACAGTGTATAGTATAGTATTTTACAGTATACTACAGTTTACTACATTTTACTATAAAATTCTATAGTAAGTACTATAGTATTCTATAGTAAAATGTAGTATTTGTTATGTGGGATAACCCTATTACAACTTTAATATCTCTGCCTGGTGTATGAGGGCTGGTTGGGTTATACCTGTAGGACTGTGGTGCCATGCTCATTGCTGCTGAACCACCTGGTTAGAGGCCTTGGAGGGAGGCTTGGCTTCAGGCTTATATCAGTGGGTTTCGGGGGAAGCTCCAAGGGTTTAGGGGCTGGGGCTGTAGGGGTTGGAGGTTTCGCTGCTGGGGGAGTGGGACTTTCAACTGTGGCCGGGGCTGGAGCTGGGGCCGGGGCTAGGGGCGGAGATGTGGCTGAGGGTTGGACAGGTTGGGGTGGAGGTCTGGGTGGATCTCTAATAGAGCCTCTGCTCCCCAGACGAGACAGTCTCCTGTGAAACCTCCCCTGCACACTCTCCTTCTCCTCTCCACTGCCCCTGGAACACAACGACGGGTCTGAGAGCTGCTGTATCATCCTCAGCTACAGTATAAATTAACTCCACCCTTTATCACATTAATCTGTCTATGACATTGTTTTTCACATAAACTCATATCTTCAGTGCTGAAAAGTGCATATATTGGATTTTTGTCCATTTACATTAAGGTTTACAGTGGCTCGTCTTTTGAATTCGCACATTGATTCATATACAAAAATCAGGGGCGCAACTTTGGTTTTAGAAGTGTGGGGGCATAATTATAATTTAAAAAATTATCCTATCGGAGAAACATTCCAAACAGCCTACCCGACTGCTCGGAGGCATCTGCATGGCCCTAAAGCACACCGTTGTCTCATTTGGTATCACATTCCAGTTATAAAACTGGGGGGGACAAAAATACAATTTTTGAATGTGGTGTGAAAGTTGTGTCCCTGACAAAATACTTAAACCTAAAAATGACAAATATTTGGATCAGCCTACCCCATCTCAGTTGGTGTCTTGCTGGATGTCCTGCTGCCCCTCTGTGAAAGGTTCCTTAGAAACAGAGACATGAGACAAAACTAAAACAGGGCAGGATTAAATTGATGTTTAGTCTATCAGTACAATATACTTTTCTATTCTCTCTTTCAGAACCTCTTCACTCTGAACAAGCTACAATTTGGGAAATGAAACAGTTGAGTATGTCTTTGTTTCATACATAGGTTGTCTGGTACTCAATGCTGTATAGTATGACTCACTTCATCAGAACAGGCCCAGGGCTAGAGGTGCATGTTTGCAATGTGGGACTTTCTTGATCATATCGTTACCATACTGTCTCTGTGTTAGTGTATACATGTACGTGTACGCTGTAAATGTTAAGACATTCCCGTAACTTCACACAACATTTATGTTGCAGTATGTTGCTATGGTGTAACTTCAATACTTCAACACATTTTCTGATGTTTCTAGTGGATTACAATAGTTTTTATTTTTTTTTACATCTAACAGTAACCTCTGGAATTCCACCTCACTACATATTCATAATTTCTGTTTATATTCTATTTTTGGATCATGGATGTTTCTGTGCAAGACTTTGTGCTTTATATCAAATGTACACACTTTAAACCTGCATTAACAAACATGCGAGGAAAGGAAGGAACCTACCTTGAAGTGATTATTTTCAACAGGTTCTCCCTAACCGGACGGCCTTCTTCCGGCATACACACATAAACATACAGCAATCTGTTTAATGCTTTACAGATCACTAAATGTCTTCCTGCAGCAGCTGGATGCAGAGTGGAACCGTTATGTAGAGCGTGGTAAACAGCAGCACAGTCAGTTTCTCACAGCTAACCGAGAGCTCAGTCACTTCCTGTGTCAGTTCTCTTTCTCGCTCATTTCATTTAACCCTACCCACCCTTATTTTGACACATTGGGTGTTGTAAAGACAGATGCAGAGATGGAAGAGAAAGCGAGACATCCCACATGCAATTTGTTTCTGGTTCATATACAGACAATGAACTAAGCAGAACAGACTCAGCTGCTAATGCATTGGTGCCTATGGGAGAGCCACCCCCATAAGCAGACCAAAACTGACTTTTTTTTCTTCATGGTAAACAACCTGGATGGGACATCTTCATTTAACCAACATCTTTGACAGATGTATACAATGACTTGTTGCTCATCCTTTCAAACTCCAGAGACTCCTATACTGTACTTTAGTGTCAAATGGGGCACTACAGTGTCTTAAATTTATATATTTTAAAATTATAATCTCATGTTTCAAATAATTAGTATGTAAAGAAATGTGAGTTCAATTGTACGGGGAAACAAATAGCAAACACCATTTTTTTGTATCAAATCAAACTGAATGAAAGATAAGAGGCATAAAGTCATCTAAAATATTTTACTCACTTATTTTTACAGTAGTTCTCAGAAATAAGAATAAATAAAAAGGGCATCTCAATTCAAGTCAATGATGACATGGGTGGACTGGCAGCCATTGAGTGTACCCATGCCAGGAAGTAAAATCAGGAAGGATCCCTTCAATCTGTGCTGTGATTTGTTGAGTCAATTCAACTGACAAAAAACACACTCCATTGCATGAGCCACATCAGTTAGCATCATTTTAATGAACATTCTACATTACCACGGCACTCCAGAATCAGTTGATGGAACATTCCAAAATACCATGGAAATGATTGTATCTTAACACCAGGCAGTCATTGCAAGTGTACCCATGAGTTTACCAGTCAATTGCCAGGGTTAGCGCTTCCAAGTCCATTCTATTCATTATTTTTTCTATGAGTTGTCATGTCATTGTGTCTCCAGGGTTCTGAATCAAATCACACTGTTCTCAGAGGATTAGGAACTGGAATTCCAAATGGCCATGTTACATCACTCTATCAACCAATCAACCACACTCCTCTCACTGCTGCATTCACAACCGTATTCCACCTCACCATCCAGAACAGTTATTACAATCAAACCAGAAGGGATCAATCATTTAACCCTCAGATCTGCTTTGACTGAGGGATCTCTGTTAAACATTGATCTAAAGGCAGACCACCTTCACAATTCCCTAAACTTTAGTCACTGTATCAGAGACACAATATCAGGCCTCTCAATCATACATGGGTTAACACTGGGCCTGCAGCCATTGAGAGTTAGGAATAGGTTAAACGGCATGATCTATATCATGTCAACATATCTCAGCTGAGTGATAACCATATTTTGCTGGTTATATCATATGGAAGCTGCTTGTATTGAAATGTCCAGTTATTTCCCCACAAGAATTCAGGCAGCCACATTGGATTCAACTATTAAAGTTGATGTATTAGATTGATGTCAGATTCAGTTCATTATGATTCATGTGACAGGTATTGTTTTGTTGTCCCAAATTCCGGTTTAGTTCGAAGTTATACTGATTGAGAAGATAGCTCCGTTTTGTTGCTTCGTCATAGTCGTCTGGCTGGTTCTGGCGCCCCCTGCTGTCAAGTCAATTTAGAGAACTGGATGAGGTTCCTGTTGATCTCAGCCACGTTTCTGCACCCTGGGGGAGGAAAGACCAACAAAACATTTGTTGCATTGTTATGAGGTTGATGTAATGATAGCTAAGGCTTTTTAATCTCAGACTGGAAATAATATAATTACAGATGTAGAATCTTAATTTGTTGCTAAAAATGTTCTTGCACAGCAGGAAATGCAAATGTGTAGTGTATTTGAGGTTTAAAAAGTATTCTAAAGATTGTCATTTCCACTTCAAATGTATCAACCCTTACAACAATGTCCATTAATTATAATCCACATAATAATTCACATGTCCTATTGCTGTAGAATTATTTTCCTGTTGTAGCAACCTGGCTCAAATTAATATCCTTCATTTATATGTAAGACGTTTTGTTCCTCACTCACCAGACAGAGCCATTGACAGACGGAACTCATCGTTGAGGATCTGTAGTACCTCCCTCACCCCCTCCTCGCCCTGAGTAAACAAACACAGGCAGCAAGACAGTCGTTACTCTCAGTATCTTAACTTAATAGGTTGATGACACACAACGTTAATAGTTACTTTATAGGCAAGGCCCCACACGGCTGGCCTCCCGATGAACACACACTTGGCTCCCAGAGCTACGGCCTTCAGCACGTCACTACCGGTGCGAATTCCCCCGTCCAGATACACCTCGATACGCCCTTGAACCGTATCCACGATCTCAGATAGGGCATCTATCTGTGTGTTAGAGAGAGCAGAGGGAGGTAGAGAAGAAAAGCCTACTTAGCCATGACATAAAGGACAGTAAATTTAAGGACTCCTACTGTACAGTAGGAGTCCTCAAATGAACAGCCCTTTAATATCACCATTTCATTAACTAAATATTGTTTGGCTTGCTGATTGTAGAGTGAAATAGAAGGGACATGAGGACGAGGTGGTGTAATTTGTCCCCGTTCTTACTGTGGCGGGCCCCCCGTCCAGCTGGCGTCCTCCATGGTTGGACACGATGATGCCCTGGACGCCGTGCTCCACGGCCAGCTCAGCATCTTCCTTGGTCAGGATGCCCTTGATGATGATGGGAAGGCGGGTGAGAGACTGCAGCCAGTATACGTCCTTCCAGCTGATGGAGGGGTCCAGGGTGTTGGAGGGGATACCATACTCTTCAGAACTCGCAGCCTCCTACAGACATAAAATGCAGTACACAAACATACAGTACAGTAACATATACACACAGAAGGACGCCTCAGGGGAAATGCATTCGTTGGATTTATTCAATCATTCAAAAGCAGCTGTCTCTACTATGCGCACTATGGGCTAGTTTCCTGGACACAGATTAAGCCTAGTCCTGGACTAAAAAGGACTAAATGTTCAATAGAGATTCTTCATTGAAAGTACTTCTTAATCCAAAATTATGATGAATCTTTGTCCGAGAAATGGTCCCAATATGATTTTACGGTTAAATCATTACTGTTAAAAATATTTAATCTAGAAAAGCAAAAAATATGTTTATTTTACCATTACCTGGATGACCCCGTCAAAGTTTTTGACCTTGAGGTGGGGCGGGAGCTTGAACTGGTTGCGTATATCGTTGCGCCGCTTCCCAGTGTAGGGCACGTCGACGGTGAGGACCAAGGCTTTGTAGCCCAGGGCCTCCACACGGTGAACGATCGACTCAGACAGCTTCCTGTCCCGGTACACATAGAGCTGGAACCAACGGTAGCCGTTAGGCGCTGCAGCCACGATCTCCTCCACAGAGCAGGTGGAGTAGGTACTGGTGATGTAACAGGTGTTCACTGCCTCCGTACCTGAGGAAAGAGAGCTTTTGAGTTGATCACCCCTAGGATACACTGACAACAAAGCTATTGCTCTGCAGAGCTCAACCTCTACAGCTGTTAAACCCCTCCTAGTCCTCACCCCTGGCAGTGGCCATCTCTCCCTCATGCCAGGCCAGGCAGTGGAAGGCAGTGGGGGCGATGCCCACAGGGAAGCTGATCTCTGTGCCCTGCACCGTGGTCCTGGTGTCACTCACCGACACATCTCGTAGAATCCGTGGTCGCAGACGGATCCTGGGACAGAGACAAATGTATTATTTTGAGTCACATTGTTACCAGATCTTCCTAGCACTCCAGTTTGACATGTGGTGTTGTTGAGTGGTTTTTGTGACATTGAATTGTATGTCTTGTAGTTTACAGGACAGGGAGAAGCACCTACCGTTTGTAGGCCAGCAGATTGTCATCCCTGGTGCAGCACTCGTCTGCTCCGGCTGCGTAGTAGTCCCAGGTTGCCTTGGAGAGGTGCTCTTTGGCATACTCCTCAAAATCTGTGAGACATACCATAGCCATCTCAGCACAGCGGATCCCCTCTCTGTGGGATATATGATCACTGTCAGGGACAGCAGATGTAAAGCAATGTTGTCAATTACACTATCAGGTAAGCCTGTCTTAAAAGCAGAACTGGAGAAATAGTTATGGCATTGGAGATTTAACACAGTAAAATCACTGTACATTGTTGTGCAATTGAAACACATCATAACTGCAAACAGCTTCTGGTGCATATTTCACAAGAATACAGTGTGGAAATGTTTGTGGTGTCACCAGAACCTGGCTTTCAGAGCTTTCGACCCAAATGATTTTGGCTCAACAGCGAGTCTTTTGCGCTGCTGGGATGGTGAATTAAACTAAGCTACACAACATTACACACTGCTGTAAGGGATTTCCTCCTCTTCTGAAGAGGAGAGGCGAAAAGGATCGGAGGACCAATATGCGGCATGGTAAGTGTCCATGGTTCTTTTAATACAAAAATGTACACGAACTGAATACAAACAATGAACGAAACCCAAAACAGTACCGTGTGGTGAAAAACACAGAAACAAACACACAGTCAAACCCAGGCTACCTAAGTATGATTCTCAATCAGAGACAACTAATGACACCTGCCTCTGAATGAGAAACATACTAGGCCGAAACATAGAAATACCCAAATCATAGAAAAACAAACATAGACTGCCCACCCCAACTCACGCCCTGACCATACTAAATAATGACAAAACAAAGGAAATAAAGGTCAGAACGTGACAACTGCATTGGAAATACAGCTGGGCTTGGATCTGTACGCACAGAGATGACCTCAAATAACCTAAAGTTAATTAAGGACACAATACAAAACTAGCCAACTTGCCAACACCCATGTTTATTGTAAATATTCCTAGTGGACTAGTACAATACTAAGCAATTATCACAACAGAGAAAGAAATGTACACAATCAAAATGCCAGAAAACATAACAGTGCAGTCATATTCATCTTTTTCCATTTCTAAAAAATAATTACAGCAGCCTATGAATCTCATTGTCTTCATTTGAGTAGTTTAACTATTATAGACCCCCCCCAGAGGAAGTTGACGCCACTACTTCTTCTTCTTCTATGATATCATGGTGGTCCGCAAACAAACGTTTAAGGTGCATGCCGCCACCTACTTTGCTGGAGTGTGCAATCAATCATGGTTTGCTTAATTCTGTACTACTAAGAAAATAACATTAAATGACCAAATAAATCCCTACTAACTTCTACCATTTCAACAGTAACATATGCTACCCCCAATAACTATTTTGTCATATCCACTATAACCTTCAACCTGGCATTTGTGCTTTCCACAAACCGAGTCATGTTGATAACCTTACCAATGAAAACTATGTTCACTATCAAAGTGTCAAAGTGACACAGCCCATTCATTCCACCAATCTGTTTTACAGACTCTGCATATGATACACCATGGATGATTATATATCTCTGAGCCTCTCTCTGCACCTGGCATCCACCAAATGCTGCACTATGTCGTCGTCCCCCCCACCCACAATTACAACACTTGGCCTTCATATTGCTTCCACATTCACCGTAATCATGTTCCTCTCCACACGTGGCACATCTCTTCTTTCCTTTACACTGAACTGCTACATGACCCATTCTTTGGCATTTAAACACTGCCATGGGGATGGGACAAATTCTCTGACATTGAAACTATCTGTACTTTTCCAGGTAAAACCTTTTCAAACCTCAGCAGCACTGGTAAGCTTTCACTTCGTTGACTTTCTTTTCTACGGATCAACCTTTTGGCCTCTATCACTCTTCCTCCCTTCACATGTTCTTTAATATCATCTATGGACATAGATATTGGGACCCCAGTGATGACTCTCCTCAACCTAGAGTAAGCACAAGGGACATGGCTTTAATCTTCTTCCAAATAAGCTTTTCCATTTGCAGAATCTTCCCTTGCCGAGCCTGGCTACCACAAAATATTAACAATTTTCATTTTCCAATGAACCGGGCTAGTTTGACCTCACCTATCTATTTCTCTACGGCATTGGATAGAATAGGGTGTACGCCAGTATTTCAATGTAATGTCCTGTCCTAGAGAGGAAATGTATGTTTAGGTTTCATCTCCGAAGAATGACGAAGGCTACTTATACATATTCACAAATTAGGTGTTGGAATTTTCATGTGGATTTGATAAACATCAACAAATAGGGCACTGACAGCTGTCAGTGTAGCTAGCTAGCATACTAACCGAATATAGCTGATTATACATATAATTGGTTGTATCGTTATTTCCCATAGGGCGGCGCACAATTGACCTGGCGCCGTCCGGGTTTGGCTGGGGTAGGCCGTTATTGTAAATAAGAATGACATGCCTAGTTAAATAAAGGTTCAATAAAAACATTAATACAAAATAAATGTCTTACTTCCCATTCTCTTTGCTGATGATACCAATTTGATTTTATCACACAAGAATTTTGATTCACTAATTAATGAAGCCAACTCAGGCATGACCAAATTTCTGAATGGTTTCAGATATACAAATGATCTTGAAATGTTTAAAAAAAATCTAACTTTATTGTATTCACTAGTTAGAACAAGAAATATTGTAAAAAAAAAAAAAAAGCCAGAATCCCAATTGGTAGGACTGATATGGATCAAGTCACATCCACTAGATTACTCATATTTCTTATTGATGAACAGTTGTCCTGGAAAGATCATATTCAGTAGGTGTGCAGCGAAGTGATGAAATCTGTTGGTGTCATCAGGAAGATTAGTGGTTTGGTTCATCAGTCTTGCTTCCTTACTCTTTACTATAGCTTCATTTACCCATATCTCATTTACTGTTATATTGTCTGGGCCAGTAAATATTTCTCCTACATACAAAAATTACTCATCATACGAAATACATTTGCAAGACTAGCCACCTCCTCTAATTACCTGGCTCTATCTGCACCTTTGTTTAAGAAACTTGAAATATTGTCTATATACGACATCAATGTACGCCAATTGTGCATTTTCATCTACAAATACTCATGCCTCAAAAACAGTTCACCTAAACCCTTCCATGGATTCTTCCAGGTTTATTTTGAAATCCATCTATATAACGCAAGACGCTGCGATAACCTTCACCTTCCTCTCTGTCGCACCTCACGTAGTCAATTCTCTATCAGATACAGAGGTACCATACTCTGGAATTCTTATCTTCACATTGTCAAAATTCCCTCAATAACGAAGACTGGGGGTCAGCCTGATGAACCAAACTACTCAGTAATCTCCTCCATATAGCCCAACTCTCACACACTCACACACCCCCCCCCCCCCCCCCCACACACACATACACACACACACACATAAAAAAAAACATATGCTGTTTATTATTTTATTGTGATTGCTGATCGGTTTATTTGTACATTTAGGATTGGTGGGTTTTGTTATCTGTTTTATCTTTGAACTTATGTATTGTATATTGTTTTGTGGTTTTGATATAATCCTTTGGGCTTCCAAACCCACCTGCACACCGTTTTTTATTGATTTGTTTTAAACCACTGGTCTATCTTTGTCTTTGCCATCTATTGCTATTTTAAGTTTTGGCATCCTCCATAAATTGCATCCGTGAATCTGTGATTGAAAGAGTTAAAAAGAACAAGATGAAACTCTGGTCATATTGATAACTATTGAAAGATATGTGTTTTTCTACATTATAAAGGACATGGTGCAACCTTTGGTAGGTAGGCTGCAGTAAAGCATTTTATACTTTAGTAAACACTTTTATCCAGAGCAACTTATAATTGTGAGTGCATACATCTTTGTACTGGTCCCTGTGGGAATTGAACCCACACCCCTGGCGTTGCAAGCACCATGCTCTACTAACTGAGCAACACGGGACCAAGAAAGCCCATGCTCAGGGTTCTTACAGGGGAAGTTAAATGATAGACTACAATGACTTTGCTCATGATCATGCACGCCACAAATGACATGTTCAGTAATTACAGTGCTTTCAGAAAGTATTCACACCCCTTGACTTTTTCTACATTTTGTTGTGTTACAACAGCCTGAATTTAAAATAGATTAAATTTAGATTTTTTTGGTCACTGGCTTACACACAATATCCCTCAAAGTGGAATTATGTTTTTCAAAAAGTTTACAAATCAATTAAAAATGAAAATCTGAAATGTATTGAGTCAGTAAGTATTCAAACCTATTGTCATGGGAAATCTAATTAAGTTCAGGAGTAAAAATGTGCTTAACAAGTCACATAATAAGTTGCATGGACTCACTCCGTGTGCAGTAATAGTGTTTAACATGATTTTTGAATGACTACCTCATCTCTGTACCCCACACATACAATTATATGTAAGGTCCCTCAGTCAAGCAGTGAATTTCAAACACATATTCATCCACAACGACCGGAGGGGGTTTCCAATGCCTCGCAAAGAAGGGCATGTATTGGTAGATGGGTAAAAAAAAAGCAGACATTGAATATTCATTTGAGCATGGTGAAGTTATTCATTACACTTTGGATGGAATATCAATAGATCCAGTCGCTACAAAGATACAGGCGTCCTTCCTAACTCAGTTGCTGGAGAGGAAGAAAACCGATCAGGGATTTTACCATGAGGCCAATGTAGACTTTAAAACAGTTACAGAGTTTAGTGGCTGTGATAGGAGAAAACTGAGGATGGATCAACAACATTTGAGTTACTCTACAATACTAATCTAATTGACAGAGTGAAAAGAAGGAAGCCTGTACATAATACAAATATTCCCAAACATGCATCCTGTTTGCAACAAGGCACTAAAGTAATGCTGCAAAAAATGTGGCAAAGCAATTAATTTTTGTCCTGAATACAGTGTTATGTTTGGGGAACACTCCATATTTTCAAGCATAATGGTGGCTTCATCATGTTATGGGTATGCTTGTAATTGTTAAGGACTGGGGAGTTTTTCAGGATAAAAAAGAAACAGAAGGCAGCTAAGCACAGACAAAATCCTAGAGGAAAACCTGATTCAGTCTGCTTTCCACCAGAGACTGGAAGATTAATTCACCTTTCAGCAGGACAATACACTAAAACACTTGGCAAAATCTACACTGCGGTTGCTTACCAAGAAGACAGTGAATGTTCCTGAGTGGCCGAGTTACAGTTTTGACTTAAATCTGATTGAAAATCTATGGCAAAACTTGAAAATGGTTGTCTAGCCATGATCAACAACCAATTTAAAAAATTCTGAAAAGAATAATGGGCAAATATTGTACAATCCAGGTGTGCAAAGCTCTTAGAGACTTACCCAGAAAGGCTCACAGCTGTAATCGCTGCCAAAGGTGATTCTAACATGTTTTGACTCAGTGGTGTGAATACTTATGGAAATGAGATATTTCTGTATTCTATTTTAAATACATTTGCAAAAATGTCTAAAAACATGTTTTCACTTTGTCATTATGGGCTATTGTGTGTTTTAAAAAAATCCATTTTTAATTCAGGCTGTAAGACAACAAATAGAATAAGTCAAGGGGTATGACTACTTTCTGAAGGCACTATATACTGTAAGTGTCACGTTCTGACCGTAGTTCTGTTATTTTATTCTTTATTTTAGTATGGTCAGGACATGAGTTGGGGTGGGCAGTCTGTTTGTTTTTCTATGTTGGTTTTTGTGTTCGGCCTAGTATGGTTCTCAATCAGAGGCAGGTGTCGTTAGTTGTCTCTGCTTGATAATCATACTTAGGTAGCCTGGGTTTCACTTTTGGTTTGTGGGGGTTTGTTTTCCGTGTGAGTGTTTGGTCCACACGGTACTGTTTCGGTTTTGTATATTTCACGTTTATTGTTTTGTATTTCAGTGTTCAGTTCGTTTCATTAAAGATTATATCATGAACACTTACAACGCTGCGCTTTGGTCCGATCCTTACTCATCCTCTGACGAAGAGGAGGAAATCCGTTACAGTAAGTTTCTGGAATTTTCTTTCAAGGGTGCCATTTCACCCTTTACACACTTATCGTTTCTAGCTGTTACACCAATCAAAGCAGGGGAGTGAATAGTGAAGCAAAACTTTAGTGGTCAAAACCTTTCATCTTGGGGTGACGGCGGGATCATTACACCCAATTATACCATTTATAAAATGTTCATATATATATATTTACACTGAACAAAAATATAAATGCAACATTTAAAGTGTTGGTCCCATGTTTCATGAGCTGAAATAAAAGATCCACGAAATGTTCCATGCACATAAAAGCTTTTTCTCAAAAATGTTGTGCACAAATGTGTTTACATCCCTGTTAGTGAGCATTTCTCCTTTGCCAATATAATCCATCCACCTGACAGGTGTGGCATATCAAGAAATTGATTAAACAGCATGATCATTACCTTGTGCTGGGGACAGTGTAAGGCCACACTGAAATGTTCAGTTTTGTCACACACAATGCCACAGATGCCTCAAGTTTTGAGGGTGTGTGCAATTGGCATGCTGACTGCAGGAATGTCCCCCAGAGCTGTTGCCAGAGAATTTAATGTTAGTTTCCCTAACATAAGCGGCCTCCATCGTTGTTTGAGAGAATTTGACCGTATGTACAACCAGGCCTCACATCCACAGACCACTTGTATGGCATCATGTGGGCGAGTGGTTTGCTGATGTCAACGTTGCGAACAGAGTGCCCCATGGTGGAGTTGGGATTATGGTATGGGCAGGCATTAGCTACAGACAACAAACAAGATTGCATTTTATTGATAGCAATTTGAATGCACAGAGATACCGTGACGAGATCCTGAGGCCCATTGTCATTCCATTCACCTCATGTTTCAGCATGATAATGCACAGTCTCATGTCGCAAGGATCTGTACACAATTCCTGGAAGCTGAAAATGTCCCAGTTCTTCCATGGCCTGCTTACAAATGTCACCCACTGAGCATGTTTGGGATGTTCTGGATCAGACTATTCTCAATTTAATCTTGTCTTTACTAATATGTAAAATGAGTTTTGATTTAGAATGGCCCCTCATTAAATGGTCAGGAACAGGGGCAGAGGAAGAATCCATGTCATCTGTATGCACTGGAATAGAGAATGAAGGCAGCACGCTTTCCCACCGTCTGGTTTTCAATGATGCCTGGTAGGCTACTTCGTTTTTATATCAGATCATGTGCTTAATATGAGCAAGCTGACAAATAAATATGAGAACTTATTTAAATCAAAGCATCAACTACTGTGTGAGGAGCATGCTCTGCGCGACAGGTTATATTCCGCCCAAACTGTATACCATGGCCTCTCCAACCCTGTTCCTGCATCTACCCAGTGCTTAATTTGGGAAACCAAGTCAAATCTGTTTTGTTGTGTTAGGCTTGAAAACAACATTCACAATTACCATGTTTAACACTCAGTTTCAACCTGCTGTTGGGCTTCTTTCTTCGAATTGGTCATCACAGTGGGGTGAGTTTTAAAAGTGTGATACTGTTTTGAAGACAAGTGATTGATGTGACTTTTGCTAGCATTTGCATTGACATCAGATTGGTTAGAGGGACAATAGAGTGCTTGAGTACCAGGCCATTAGGAGCTGATGGTAGTTAGCAAGTTGGGTACGTACTACCAATGCATGTCCAGATTCCAAGCAGGAGATTACTGTGACTCAATGGTCACATAGAATTTTACTGCGGTCTCATGACTGTGGTGTTGACTCATGACTGTGGTGTTGCGGTAATACTGTGACTAGAACAGCCCTAGTGCAAAAACACAAGTTTGCACCCACTATTTTAATTTGCTCCATGGCTCAGGCGGCCAAGTGGACACAAGGCTGTTTGACTCATCTCAGTCATGAAGAGGAAGAACTTTGCAGCTGTTTCTGACTAATAAACAATGCCATGCTGGTGGATGGTAACATTAAAATAAAACTCAGTCCTGAAACTAAATGTAGGCTGAAAAGAATTGGGATGTAATAGCATAAGAAAAAACACTGCAATCACATGGATTTGCAGGAAGTGGGCAGGTCAGATTTGTCACTTAAAGTGAAAAAATATCATACTTTGTCTAAAACGATGACTGATTGATTTAAATCGTTGTGCAACAGCATGGGTAAGTTCTGGCCATCCTCTTTCAGTGAGGAAAAAGTGGATTTAGACTGGTCTGGACATTTAACAGGCAGTATACATTTTTTTAAAATAAATGCATTCATCTAGTCATTGCCATTTCATGAAATGTCAATCTGCGAAAAAACTCACATCAATAGAGGTGGTCATGTGAGCAAAAAAGCGGAAATGCAACACACACAGCAACATGTCAAATGACATTATGAAGGGTCTACTAATATCATTCTGATACAACTAATCACTCTAGTCCTCAGTGACATAGACACACACAAATTCATTCGGAATTGTCTGGTTAACAGAGCAATGCAGCTCAGAGTTAGATCTAATTCCAATTTTGTGATTGTGTGCTTTTGTGTGAGTTAAATAAAACTATCATAGAGATTAACACTGGCAGTGAGTGTGACCCCGCTGTGACCTTTGGAGTTATTGTGCTTACAGAGGCTGGAATTGTGCTGATGGCACAGCAAGCCATAGAGAAGGGAGGGTGGTTGCACATTACATACTACAGCACAGATGGGGACATACATACTAGGCCTACACATAAAACACACAGAATGTGGCAAGTCGCAGCATGGTCAGTAACACACAGCACTACAGTATATGTATAGCAGGGTGGTCAGTGACCTAGACCTAGAGTACATTGCACACAATAACTTGAACGACTACTGTAGTCTACATACCAAATTATCACAGGGTTGTTAGTGACTCCTCAACTGACATAGATTTATCTTTGAGTTTGCCTGACAGAGATTTATATTGTGCAATTTTATCTGAGTTTACTGAGTGTGACTGTATCTGACAGTCGCTGAGTTCACCTGCTGACCTGAGTAGCCATCCATGGAGAACCACTCACCGATTACAGCTGGTGCTCATTGTCTCTGAATGAAATGCAATACTCCTGGCAGAGTCATAACCTGGAAGAAAATGAAGATACAAATTATTTTTCCCCAGATTGAAAAGCAAAAAATATATAGTCAACCTTCAATAAAACAATATCAAAAAACACAAATCATAAAAACTCAATGATGCTTTTTGTTGTGCGGTGTGTATGACTGTTGACTGTACATCTCCCATGCTGTGATTGACAACAATGTGATCCATGAACACATGAGGGCAGTGCAATACAGAATAAAGGGATTATAAACAGAGCTGCTCAATCTCTACCTGTATAATATGCCAGGCTATCACACATTCAACGAGAGAACATGACATGTCAAATACCCACTGTTCAGCCATTCAAATGAAAATGGCTGTTGACATAATACTGTATCTCAAGTGGCCTACTGTAAAATGATTTGTGTTGAATTTTGAGGCCTACATTAAAAACCCTTAGATGAGGTGACATCAAAAACCGCTACATTAGTTGTTTAAACAATGATCATACTATTTCCCATCAATTATGTCTTCTATAGAATTTGTAAGATAGACTTGCAGGTAAGGTTCAGATCCGATCAGTTCTAAAGTAATGATTCTCCACAAATATCAGTCAAGTTCGATGAACATGATGTTAAATGAATGTTAACCTGTGTCCTATAGATTGTGAATGATAAATTACCTCCCTCTCTACACCTGTCAATGTTGGTCATTTAGGTGCTCTCAATGGGAGTTCAAAGCACATTGTTATGGTACATTTCTAGAAGAGCAGCTGTGTGTATTATAATAAACATCTATGGAAGATAGCATACATATGACAGAAAATAAAATGACCGTTTGAAAGAAAATTCACGGTTTGGTTTACTGTAGATCACATCACATGTAAATGATTATGACTTCAGATGTTTTGATATTTATCAAAGAAAGCAGCTACATATCAGTTTCCAAAGATACAGGAAGTGATGGTGTTACTGAGCAATGCACATCTTGTACATTTAGTTTACAGTGTCTTCTTCCCTCTCCCTCTCTCCCTCTCTCTACTATGTTGATAGATGTAGTCCTACAGTAGATGATGTAAAAAGGCCCTGGGGAAAACACACAGGAGGAATATGTGAGGTGTCTTACCTTGTCCTTTAACCTGTCCTAGTTTGCTCTCCAAGCCTGTCACCTTTCATATGACACAAGTGTGCAGGGCAGGACAGTGTCAGGGGCAGGGCAACTCTAGCTCCACTCCCCCTCCACTCATTCACACACACTGGCTCAATACTAACATCCCCTGTCAGCAGTATGGGGCCCCTGTTCTCTCTTTGTACATGCCTGATAAAGGGTGGCAGATAGGATAGCATAGCAACCCTTCTCTTCAATTGTATTGATGGGTGTATGGATGGATAGGTGGGTGACTGAGTGAGTGAGTGAGAGTGAGTGGGTGAGTGGCCGACAGTCACATTACTTACGAGATAGTGTGCGTGTACATTCATGTGTATCCTGTCCTCCTGGTTACAGTTGAATGACTACCGCTTTTTGGATTCTTGATTCATTATTGTCTTAATCTTTTCATGTGCACAGTACCCTGTTGACTGTAAATCATTACTGTCAAAGTCCTCTGGAAAGGTCCTACAAAGGAGGCTGTATACCCACACTACACATCTTTTCACTACATAGAAAGGAGGATGGAGTAGAGAGAAAGAGAGCGATAGAGAAACAGAGTGATTGACACAGAGAGAGAGTAAGAAAATAAGAGTGAATTCAATAAATGTCACAGCGTCTGAACTTGCCACGAACGTAACAAAATTCCCTGAAATGTTGTTCAAGCATTCTAAAACAGCAGCGGGAGTAGTGGTGCTAAATTAGATTTTGTCTCTCTATTTCATTACTACCTTGGAATTCGGTTCATTCTTAGTCAATTTTACCGCTGCAGTAACAGAGCCAGCTCTCTTAAAACAGCTCTTTGCTGAGTGTTTTATTTGTTTATATTTGAAGACTGTGAAGGTGCAGGCCAGGGGCTGGGGGTTGAGACTGAGGTTGGGACTCTAAAGCTTTGGCCAAGTCTCACACGTTGGCGTCCCCTCTGAGGGCCATGGGGAGGTGGCTCTGTTACCTGCTCTAAGTGAAGTGTAAATTGTGTTATTCCACAGCTGGCTCTGATGCCTATCACTGCTTCTATCTCGCTCCCAACTCCTCAGACGCTTTAGGAGAGGAGGGGAGAAAACCTCTTCCACATGTTGTCTCTCCCTCAGGCTTTTGCTCGGCTAGCCCAGAACGTGTTTGTTGAATTGTTAAGGTGTTCTCCTGCCCTGGCAAGCATCCTCAACTCTTTCTATACCTCTGTCTAAGTTGCCCTCTTTTTCTCAGTTTGAGAAAAAAATAAATGACTTTGTAGACTTTGTAGGTTTGTAGTCTCAGGTGTTTGGGTCTCATTGTTTCATTCCACCTTGCATTGAGGCCATAAGGCTGGATGTTAATTACAGTTCTTAGATCAGGGAAAAGCAGTATGTGACCAGGGACTAGGGGTCAAATGTGTGGCAGATTTCCCACCCAACAGATTGCGTTGTGAACTGGACATGCAGTTGACTAAATTGTGAGGGTAAAAATTGGGAACGAAAGACGGTCAGATTTTAGGCCAATAAAAGGTCTTAAACGTTTTACTCTGATAAAAAAGAAAATAAATTGGAGACCTGTTCTAAGAAAGCAGCAATCAAAATAAACACATTATACAGAAATCCACAATGCAGTGACAGCAGGTGTAAGCCCCATCTGTTACACAGGCACAGATATACAGTAGTTGTTTCTCTGCTTCTCTACTGTACAGTGAACAGTAGAGTGAAAAAGCCCTAAAGTGAACACATGAGTTGCTGTAAATGTCATGTACTGGATGAATGATGGATGTCTCCAGTGTTTAATGCCTGGGAGAGACAGGGAGCATAACTCACAGTTTAACTGACAATGAGCCGTCACGATTCATCTATACTCTGTATTCTCACTCCTCTCATATACAGTATCTGCATGGGATACTTTCCAGCCAGCACATTTGGTTCCTTGGAAGCTGTAGGAATGTAGGTTTTTGGTTTCCAATTGGTTCCGGGAACGAAGCCATACATTTCCCGACTGGTAAAACTGATAGTTTTAACGTTCTGAGAACAAAAGTGAAAATTTAACATTAATCTATTGCTTGCAGGGAGGTTCTGAGAATGTTTTACTATGGTTCCTGAAAGTTTTCCAGGGAGGTTTTGTTAACACTATTTGGAGTAAAAAAATAAAAAAAACTTTCACTGAATGTTTCAATTTGACTTTTCATAACACTGCTAGCTTATTTTGGGTATACTTTATTGAACTCCAAGGACACATGACAATTCACATGAAATAAGACACATTAAATTAATTTCCTTAGGCATTAATTATGCAAACTAGGGCTGACCCCAATTAGTCGACTGGTCAATTGTTTGGTTGTTAGGCTGTTGTTCGATTGTTTTAGTCGAGCAGTAATACATATATATACAGTATATATTTGCACCCATCTCAGTGAACTAATCCATTGTGGAGGCCTAGACTAAAAGCCAATTTATGCTTCATCCGAAAATGTGGTCGGAGGCTCCATATGGAGGGTGTGATGCGATTGCAGAGCCTCCAGAGGCATGCAGAGGCCAAATCAAGTTCCGTACGGCTTCGCCATGCGCCTCCACATTTTGTAACAATCTGGAGGGCGCTGTATAGCTCCGCATTGACATGATTGGTTGACGGAAGAAAACACAAACTCACTTCTTTGACAACAGCTCAGCACTGCTCCGCGAAGCGCAAGAAGTATGAATGCCCTGACTTCTGCTGAGGCCGTATCACCGTAAATGCTGCACGGCTAATGCAGACGATGCGTCCAGATGCACAGTGCCGTCAGTAGAGGATGCCTGGTCATTCTTTAAAAGTGCCTTCCTCACCATCTTAAATAAGCATTCCCCTTTCAAAAAATGTAGAACCAGGAACAGATATAGCCTTTGGTTCTCTCCAGACCTGACTTTCCCTTGACCAGCACAAAAACATCCTGTGGCGTTCTGCATTAGCATCGAATAGCCCCCATGATATGCAACTTTTCAGGGAAGTTAGGAACCAATATACACAGGCAGTTAGGAAAGCGAAGGCTAGCTTTTTCAAGCAGAAATTTGCATCCTGTATCACAAACTCCAAAAAGTTCTGGGACACTGTAAAGTCCATGGGGAATAAGAGCACCTCCTCCTAGCTGCCCACTGCACTGAGGCTAGGAAAAACTGTCACCACCGATAAATCCACAATAATTAAGAATTTCAATAAGCATTTTTCTACAGCTGGCCATGCTTTCCGGCTGGCCATGCCTACCCCTACCCCGGGCAACAGCCCTGCACTCCCCAGAGCAACTCACCCAAGCCTCCCCCATTTCTCCTTCACCCAAATCCAGAAAGTTGATTCTCCTGAAATAGCTGCAAAAATCTGTACCCCTACAAATCAGCCGGGCTAGACAATCTGGACCCTCTCTTTTTAAAATTAACTGCCAAAATTGTTGCCACCCCTATTACTAGCCTGTTCAACCTCTCTTTCATATCGTCTGAGATTCCTAAAGATTAGAAAGCTGCCGCGGTCATCCCCCTCTTCAAAGGGGGAGACACTCTAGACCCAAACTGCTACAGACCTACAGAACAAGTATTTGATACACTGCCGATTTTGCATGTTTTCCTACTTACAAAGCATGTAATGTCTGTAATTTTTTATCATAGGTACACTTCAACTGTGAGAGACGGAATCTAAAACAAAAATCCAGAAAATCACATTGTATGATTTTTAAGTAATTAATTTGCATTTTACTGCATGACATAAGTATTTGATCACCGACCAACCAGTAAGAATTCCGGCTCTCACAGACCTGTACGTTTTTATTTAAGAAGCCCTCCTGTTCTCCACTCATTACCTGTATTAACTGCACCTGTTTGAACTCGTTACC
Organism: Oncorhynchus mykiss; assembly: GCF_013265735.2. Lineage (NCBI taxonomy): Eukaryota > Metazoa > Chordata > Actinopteri > Salmoniformes > Salmonidae > Oncorhynchus > Oncorhynchus mykiss. Next base: position 65,553,128 of record NC_048567.1, read on the forward strand.
TGCATAAAAGACACCTGTCCACACACTCAATCAAACAGACTCCAACCTCTCCACAATGGCCAAGAGAAGAGAGCTGTGTAAGGACATCAGGGATAAAATTGTAGACCTGCACAAGGCTGGGATGGGCTACAGGACAATAAGCAAGCAGCTTGGTGAGAAGACAACAACTGTTGGCGCAATTATTAGAAAATGGAAGAAGTTCAAGATGACGGTCAATCACCCTCGGTCTGGGGCTCCGTGCAAGATCTCACCTCGTGGGGCATCAGTGATCATGAGGAAGGTGAGGGATCAGCCCAGAACTACGTGGCAGGACCTGGTCAATGACCTGAAGAGAGCTGGGACCACAGTCTCAAAGAAAACCATTAGTAACATACTACGCCGTCATGGATTAAAATACTGCACGCAAGGTCACCCTGCTCAAGCCAGTGCATGTCCAGGCCCGTCTGAAGTTTGCCAATGACAATCTGGATGATCCAGAGGAGGAATGGGAGAAGGTCATGTGGTCTGATGAGACAAAAATATATTTTTTTGGTCTAAACTCCACTCGCCGTGTTTGGAGGAAGAAGAAGGATGAGTACAACCCCAAGAACACCATCCCAACCGTGAAGCATGGAGGTGGAAACATCATTCTTCGGGGATGCTTTTCTGCAAAGGGGACAGGACGACTGCACCGTATTGAGGGGAGGATGGATGGGGTCATGTATCGCGAGATCTTGGCCAACAACCTCCTTCCCTCAGTAAGAGCATTGAAGATGGGTCTTCCAGCATGACAACGACCCAAAACACACAGCCAGGGCAACTAAGGAGTGTCTCCGTAAGAAGCACCTCAAGGTCCTGGAGTGGCCTAGCCAGTCTCCAGACCTGAACCCAATAGAAAATCTTTGGAGGGAGCTGAAAGTCCATATTGCCCAGCGACAGCCCCGAAACCTGAAGGATCTGGAGGTCTGTATGGAGGAGTGGGCCAAAATCCCTGCTGCAGTGTGTGCAAACCTGGTCAAGAACTACAGGAAACATATGATCTCTGTAATTGCAAACAAAGGTTTCTGTACCAAATATTAAGTTCTTCTTTTCTGATGTATCAAATGCTTATGTCATGCAATAAAATGCAAATTAATTACTTAAAAATCATACAATGTGATTTTCTGGATTTTTTAAAATTTTTTTTTTTAGATTCTGTCTCTCACAGTTGAAGTGTACCAATGATAAAAATTACAGACCTCTACATGCTTTGTAAGTAGGAAACACTGCCGATTTTTCAGGTTATCAAATACTTGTTTTCCCTACTGTATATCTATTCTACCCTGCCTTTCTAAGGTCTTCGAAAGCCAAGTTAACAAACAGATTTACCGACCATTTCGAATCCCACCGTACCTTCTCCACTATGCAATCTGGCTTCCGAGCTGGTCATGGGTGCACCTCAGCCACGCTCAAGGTCCTAAACGATATCATAACCGCCATCGATAAGAGACATTACTGTGCAGCCGTATTCATCGACCTGGCCAAGGCTTTCGACTCTGTCAATCACCACATTCTTATTGGCAGACTCAACAGCCGTGGTTTCTCAAATGACTGCCTCACCTGGTTCACCAACTACTTCTCTGATAACGTTCCGTGTGTCAAATCAGAGGGCCTGTTGTCCGGACCTCTGGCAGTCTCAATGGGGGTGCCACAAGGTTCAATTCTCAGGCCGACTCTCTTCTCTGTATACATCAATGATGTCGCTCTTGCTGCTGGTGATTCTCTGATCCACCTCTATGCAGACGACACCATTCTGTATACCTCTGGCCCCTTCTTTGGACACTGTTAACTAACCTCCAGACGAGCTTCAATGCCATACAACTCTCCTTCCGGGCCCCTTCCAGGCTTCTGGGCCTCCAACTGCCCTTACATGCAAGTAGAGATAAATGCATGCTCTTCAACCGATCACTGCCCTCACCTGTCCGCCCATCCAGCATCACTACTCTGGACGGTTCTGACTTAGAATATGTGGACAACTACATATACCTGGTTAAACTGTAAACTCTCCTTCCAGACTCACATTAAGCATCTCCAAGCTAAAATTAAATCTAGAAACGACTTCCTATTCCGCAACAAAGCATCCTTCACTCATGCTGCCAAACACACCCTCATAAAACTGACTATCCTGCCGATCCTCTACTTCGGCGATGTCATTTACAAAATAGTCTCCAACACTCTACTCAGCAAATTGGATGCAGTCTATCACAGTGCCATCCGTTTTGTCACCAAAGCCCCATATACTACTCACCACTGTGACCTGTATGCTCTCATTGGCTGGCCTTCGCTTCATGCTCGTCGCCAAACCCACTGGCTCCAGGTCATCTACAAGTCTCTGCTAGGTAAAGCCCCGCCTTATCTCAGCTCACTGGTCACCATAGCAGCACCCACCCGTAGCACGCGCTCCAGCAGGTATATCTCACTGTTCACCCCCAAAGCCAGTTCCTCTTTTGGCTGCCTTTCCTTCCAGTTCTCTGCTGCCAATGACTGGAACGAACTGCAAAAATCACTGAAGCTGGAGACTCATATCTCCCTCACTAGCTTTAAGCACCAGCTGTCAGAGCAGCTCACAGATCACTGCACCTGTACATAGCCCATCTGTAAACAGCCCATCCAACTACCTCATCCCCATACTGTATTTATATATTTATCTTTCTCCTTGGAACCCCAGTATCTCTACTTGCACATTCATCTTCTGCACATCTACCATTCCAGTGTTTAATTTCTAAATTGTAATTACTTCGCCACCATGGCCTATTTATTGCCTTACCTCCCTTATCTTACCTCATTTGCACTCACTATGTATAGATTTTTCTTTTTTTCTGCTGTATTATTGACTGTATGTTTGTTTATTCCATGTGTAACTCTGTCTTGTTGCATGTGTCGAACTGCTGTGCTTTATCTTAGCCAGGTCGCAGTTGTAAAGGAGAACTTGTTCTCAACTAGCCTACCTTGCATTTGCATTTGATTGTTAGTGTATATCAATTCCCCTTTACATATATCACCAGTAGTACATTTACTGTTAATTCCTATCATTTCTCATCTACAAAGTTTGTTACTTCTCAAAGTAGTGTTTTTTTCAACTCAAACAGCAAGCAAACAAAGTCTGTTTTTACATCCATTGATAATTGCAATAGTTCCTCAATATATTTGAAAAATCTTTCCAACTCTCTCCCTTTCGATAACCACTCAGCGTGAAAGGGAAAAATGTCATGCTCTGATCCAGTGGAAACATCATAAAACAGGCCTACCTGATTACTTCTTATCAGTGCCTGACTTGGACTGAAATAGGTTCCGATACTCATTTTGGGTGCTGGTACTGTTTATGTTTAGGTGCAGGAGCTCCACAATACTTTTGAGATAATATTCTATAAGAGGAACAGGAGCTCAAGCAGTAACAAATTTGAGGTGCTGGTACTCAGCTCTGGTGAGCTCCTGCCCAAGTCGAGCATGGCTTCTTATCCCTTGCGCAAATAGCCTACAGCTGTGTCTGTCCCGAGCTCACTGGCACAGGAAACCCTGAGGGCCCAGCATATTTTACACAATGTTGTTAGTTCGCTAGGGCAATTCTGGTCGGACCCAAGTTAACAATTGATACAATGTTTCAAGTTTGTTGCAGACAGGCCATAAGTAGACAATGTGATTTATAGGATATTTATTTTTATCAGGATATTTTCTACCTGCAAATCAAATAAAATCAAATGTATTTATATAGCCCTTCGTACATGAACTGATATCTCAAAGTGCTGTACAGAAACCCAGCCTAAAACCCCAAACAGCATGGTGGCTAGGAAAAACTCCCTAGAAAGGCCAAAACCTAGGAAGAAACCTAGAGAGGAACCAGGCTATGTGGGGTGGCCAGTCCTCTTCTGGCTGTGCCGGGTGGAGATTATAACAGAACATGGCCAAGATGTTCAAATGTTCATAAATGACCAGCATGGTCAAATAATAATAATCACAGGCAGAACAGTTGAAACTGGAGCAGCAGCACGGCCAGGTGGACTGGGGACAGCAAGAAGTCATCATGTCAGGTAGTCCTGAGGCATGGTCCTAGGGCTCAGGTCCTCCGGGAGAGAGAAAGAGAGAAAGAGAGAGAGAATTAGAGAGAGCATACTTAAATTCACACAGGACACCGGATAGGACAGGAGAAGTACTCCAGATATAACAAACTGACCCTAGCCCCCCGACACATAAACTACTGCAGCATAAATACTGGAGGCTGAGACAGGAGGGGTCAGGAGACACTGTGGCCCCATCCGATGACACCCCCGGACACGGCCAAACAGGAAGGATATAACCCCACCCACTTTGCCAAAGCACAGCCCCCACACCACCAGAGGGATATCTTCTACTACCAACTTACCATCCTGAGACAAGGCCGAGTATAGCCCACAAAGATCTCCGCCACGGCACAACCCAAGGGGGGGTGCCAACCCAGACAGGAAGATCACATCAGTGACTCAACCCATTCAAGTGACGCACCCCTCCTAGGGACGGTATGAAAGAGCCCTAGTAAGCCAGTGACTTAGCCCCTGTAATAGGGTTAGAGGCAGAGAATCCCAGTGGAAAGAGGGAAACCGGCCAGGCAGAGACAGCAAGGGCGGTTCGTTGCTCCAGAGCCTTTCCGTTCACCTTCACACTCCTGCAGGCTGCAATGTTTTTATTTGTTGGCTTTATGTAGGCTATTTTTACATAGTCGGCAATGGCAATAAGTTACTTTTTAGGTTTGTATCATTTTCATTTAGATTTTTATAGAATTTTGATTAACCACATGACAGGAGAGTAATGGCAGAATCTGCGAAAGCCAGCAAGAGCGGGAGGAGAACAGTTCGGTCAGGTGAAGTTTTTTCTTCTTCTGGTTATCTTGATCTCTGGCGCCCTCTTGAGGCATTTCTTATTCATCAAACCGTAAACTTTAAGCATCGGACAAGGTCAATGCATATTGTTGATTTTATTAAAACACATAGGGTGTGTCTATATATGGAAAAATACACATTTAAAAAATTTGACCAATTGATTGGTTGAAAGAACAGACAACTTTCTGTTGACCAATATATTTTTTTAGTTGAGGACAGCCCTAACGCAAACACATTTTTTTTTTTATTGTGACTCGATATCAGTGAGAGTCAAACAAATAATATTCTGTTCTCTATCCATGTAATGAGTCCACTGTGCCACCAAGATGAATATTTATTTTTGCCAGCAGCATACCACCCTGCATACCACTGCTGGCTTGCTTCTGAAGCTAAGCAGGGTTGGTCCTGGTCAGTCCCTGGATGGGAGAACAGATGCTGCTGGAAGTGGTGTTGGAGGGCCAGTAGGAGGCACTCTTTCCTCTGGTCTAAAAAATATCCCAATCCCCAGGGCAGTGATTGGGGACACTGCCCTGTGTAGAGTGCTGTCTTTCGGATGGGACCTTAAATGGGTGTCCTGACTCTCTGAGGTCATTAAAGATCCCATGGCACTTATCTTAAGAGTAGGGGTGTTAACCGTGGTGTCCTGGCTAAATTCCCAATCTGGCCATCAAACCATCACGGTCACATAATAATCCCCAGTTTACAATTGGTTCATTCATCCCCCTCCTCTCCCCTGTAACTATTCCCCAGGTCGTTGCTGCAACTGAGAATGTGTTCTCAGTCAACTTACCTGGTAAAATAACAGATAAATTAAAAAAATAGCATGCCATGTTTTGTTACACATACAAAGCACTTCATTTTAGTCTATTCAAACAGACCCCATTTCAAATTAAACAAGCACTCATTAAGATCAGGTGTGGCCAATTACTGGGCGCAGCCAATACACCTGATCACACTTAACAAGATAGAGAATAGCACGATTTTTGTTGATGCTGAGAATGGAATGTACAGTACCAGTCAAAAGTTTGGACACACCTACTCATTCAAGGGGTTTTCTTTATTTTTACTATTTTCTACATTGTAGAATAATAGTGAAGTCATCAAAATGATGAAATAACACATATGGAATCAAGTAGTAACCCAAAAAGTGTTAAACAAATCAAAATATATTTTACATTTGAGATCATTCAAAGTAGCCACCCTTTGCCTTGATGACAACTTTGCTGGAATGAGTAGGTGTGTCAAAACTTTTGCCTGGTACTGTATATGTTTTTAAATAACATTCTTAGAACGCTCTCTGAATGTTACTAAAGTTTTCTTGTGGTTTTCATGGAAAGTTGTCTTAACGTTCTTGGGAAAATTTGAGAACATGACTTTAAATAGAACCATGAGGAAACCTGTAGGAAACATGATGCTGAAGTACTGATAATCCCACAGAAGAATGTTGTTTGTTAACGTTCTCTGAACTACCAATGTCAAACCAGTTGGAGAATGTTCTTAGAACATTACTATTACCTAAAATTGAAATTAAATGTAATCGTGTTTGAACTTTTAGGAAAAGTCCTGTTAAAGTAATGAAAGTTCCATAAATGTGCTGAGAATGTTCCGAAGCCAAGCACCTATCCTGAACAATTCCCAGAAAGTTGTGGGAAGGTTGTATACAAAATAACCATAGGACAACCACGCTCTCATCAAGATATCAGAAATATATGGTTCTCAGAACGTTATGTGCTAGCTGGGTTCATACTGCTCCCTAAACTGTCACAATATTTTCAGGTTGTTTTCAGGGTTCTTTCGATGTTCAAAGAAAGGTTGGTTGGTAGTGTTCAGCACTCTGGGCAGCTCTCATGCGGGACAAGGGGTAACTTTTAAATGTCTTTGGACAAAAGTAGTACAGTGTATTCCGTAGGTGTGTGTGTGTGTTTCTCAGGCCTGTCTGTTAGGCCTGTGTGTGTTAATGCCATCTGTCTGAGACACCAAGGGAGACTTCTCTGTCACGTCAGTTAGTTTTACAGGAGAGCCCAAGGCACAGAGCCAGTCTCTCTAAAGTCCTGCCAGCATCTATCTACGCTGGACATCAGCCCTACTCCAGCCTCTATATATAAATCAGATAGAACAGATCTCCCTATAGTTCTACTCGATTCAAATCTATTTGTCTGCCTCTCCTTATCCAAAGTGAAAGTATAAAGCTGACAATAAACCTTTTATGTCCTCTTATCTTAGTCCACTTTTTTACTGGGATGAATATTTGTGCGTGCCTCTAGAGACAGACAGGATGAAAGCAGACATGAACGACTTGAAAGACATGATGACGCCTGACTCGTTATAACTTTGGCATTCGTTGTAAATATCCTGGAATGAATCTGTCAGATCATCCAAAATCCAGCAAGTTTCACTCCCAATTTTTTGATTTAGTATGCCTATGAAATAAGAGCAGGATAACAATGCTCCAGCACCCCTCTGTCTCTTTGTCTCTCTCTCTCTCTCTGTCTTTCTCTCTGTCTGTCTCTCTCTCTGTCTCTCTCTCTGTCTCTCTGTCTCTCTGTCTCTCTGTCTCTCTGTCTCTCTGTGTCTTTGTCTCTCTCTTTCTCTCTCCAACTTTCCAAGACTTTCCATGTCCTCTGGGCTAATTTGGGAGGCTTCAGGGTCAATCAGTTGCTGCTGAAATCTGAATCCACTTTGACATCTCCCCTAATCAACTCTCTGTATACTCCACTCGCACATTATGCAAACTACTATGCGATACGCTGGACAATTTGACTCATTGGACCTCTGCCAACTCATACACTGTACAAGTGATGTGCTCTGTTTGTCCACATCTGTCTTGGACTTTTTTTGGTCTGGATTATTGATGCAGTCTCAAACCCAGGTCTGACTGCATCAACTACAGTTTATTTGGCCCAGCATGTTGGCTAGTCTGGGATCTTTAGTGCTTAAGCTGGAGCTGCCAATATTTTCTGAAGTCTGACTACCTCTGAGAGAACGCAGTCATCTGGGATATAACAATCTGACCGTGATTGAGTTTTTAGTCCATTTCTAAGCACAGAGCTCATTGTCGTTTCACTCTCTAATAGTCTAGCACTTGAATATCTCTGGCTTTATACTCATGGCGGTGCGAAGGCATCAATCTCAAGCATGGTTCACGCGTTACGTTGCAATGCGATGTTGTGCTACAGTAATTTATCACAGGACTGAGAGAAAACCCACCTGATGAAAATCAACCAGTCAATTTGTTACAGCTGCACACAGAGACAGAAAGGCCATTTTTCAGAGCCCAATCACTCCCACGTCTCCACAAGTATATTTAGCTCAAAGAGGCAGAGGGAAGTAAATATGTTTTACTGGTTTTCTCTGTTTAACGATATGCAGCAGATGTGGAGGAAAGGCATGGGAACTCCGGCTTTTATGATGGCCCTGTTAGTGAAAAACTAATGACAAGGAACCAACGAGTCCTGTGACCTTTACTGAAGGGGTCAAAGTGGCATTGTTTCAGCAATTTTCAATATTATATGAGTTTGGGACCTTGGTTATGGCCCCCCTAAATTTAAAAAGAAATGAGTCAACAGCTGTTTTGTTATGAAGACAAATCTGTTATGCCGCTTTGGGTTCAACAGGGGAGTCGATGTTTTGTGTGTATGTATTTGGAACCAAAAGTGGTCCCAAATCCCACCCTCCGGCTTCCACCAAAAGCTGTCAATCTCCTTTAATGCTAAAAAGATGAGCGATCACATGCTACACGCTACACACTCATACGCTACAGGCTTCGGCACAGCCTCTGAAGCCTGCCGATCTCTCCCCTCCAGAAAATAGAACCAGGGTGACAGAGACAAAAGCATATTTGCCAACTAGAAAGTGGCGCCAGATTTGCTTTACACAATTTTCTGTTTTATTAAACAAAGCATGAAATCCCCCAAATCAGCAATATCAGATGGCAAATCAAAAACATGAGCGTTAAAGAATGTTGGAGAATGGACTTGTGGAAGGATGCAGTGCTCTGGTATGGTTTACCATACCGAGCCAGAGAACGGGAGTTTCATTTAACCATTGGGTTAGTAACAGGCCTCCCAACACCGTCACACAGCCAGAAAGGAAGGCTCAGCTTCAGCAATAAAACAGGCAGCCAGAAGCACCCTGCACCAGGCTGCTGGGGGTGAAAATGAGATGCCACGTTGCTCTGTAGAGACACATCGATGCTCTTGGAATGAATATGCAGTTGAACTTGTTTTGAGTTTCACACTCTAAACGTGGTATTGAGGAGAACATGAACCCACATGTGCATTAGCGCATTAGTGCAGTGTAAAGAAAATGTGTTATTGGCTTATCCCATTACAAATTTAAGTTGTGTTTGATTGAATACCAGTCCCCAGTATGGTGTGTAACAGGTGGAGAGAGAAAAATGGCGCTGACAGGTTAACACGCTCTGAAGGGATGTTATATTTTCTCTCTCTCTCTCTCTCTCGCTCTCTCTCTCTCTTTCTCTCTCTCGTTTCCCTCTCCTCACCTTCTGTGCTGCAGCAGATCTACCTGGTCAGACCTCACTTGGATCTCTTATAGTACACTACAATCAATGTCCCCCAACCAGCTGCCTACTATGGCAGTCGACACCCCCAACCCCTCCACCTCACCACCCCACGTCTCACTGGCAGGTGAGGACAAAGTTCCTGCAGAGAGACAGAGTGTGCATGTGGCATCAGGTTTAACAAGCTGTCACTAGGCCTCAGAAGATGGAGAAATGATGATGATGGTGTGTGTGTGTGTCTGTGCGGGCTGCTCCAAAACACAGGACAGCAGAGGAAGACCTGTTTCCAGTTAAAAGCAGAAGCCCCCACAACAAAGGAATCGGCTGGGGGAGTCGTAACGAGAGGAATATCATTTTTCTTGGCCTGTGATCTGCCACTCTAGTGTTTCACTTTCAAAGCGCTGCTCGCTGGCAAAAGTCCTCGGTGCTGAATCTCTGTTGGAAGGAAGGAAAGCTCCCATCCACCCGCTACGTTTTTCCAAGGAGAAAAACAATCCAATCTGCTCCTCCTATTCAGCCTGGCTCCGTGATAAAGACAGGATACAGAATAAAGGAAGCAGCAGGGTTGTTTGAGGCCAATATATCCCCTCTCCGCGGTCTTGGCTCAGCCAGAGAGCATCCTGGGGTAATCCTCAGATGAAGTGTTTAAGGCCACTGGGCTCTTTGTCTGGTTAAGACGTCTTAGAGGATTCCCTTCCTCAGACTCAGAGAGACAGAGGTTGGGTGGTTGGTTGGAGCCCCCCGGGGTTGCAGCCAGAGCTGCACTAAGTCAGGCGTGACCTCAGCTTCCGTCTGTCAGAGCCTACATCCTGGTTATGTCATTAGCATAGAAATAGAGTCACTAGGAGTGGTGTGTGTTGATGGATGCCAAGGGAAACCTTCCCCATTCATCTTTTGTCTCTGTTTCATAAATTTGCTTAAATTCACAAGAGGCTGAATGTATCTCACCAGAGAAAGCATCCCAGCGAACGAAACAGCGCCCCTCTGTCTCAGTATGTGTAGCCCGTCTTTCTGATGCTGTCTGGCCGAGAAGAGTATGACATTGTTTTCACCTGTAGCATTGAATGGAAGGGAAGCCATCAAACATTTGGCCTCCCTTGATAAAACAAATATAAAATAATAGCCAATCAGCTTTGAGCTAAACTGAGTGAGCTCAGCTGTGAATGGTCCTGGCTCACCAAAAAAAGTGTCAATTTTTGGATTTGGCTTCACACCAATCACATCACATCAGAAGCCAAACGTCATTGACAGAAAATGAATGGTTGCATCTGGTTGAGTCATTGTCTTCCGGTGACTAGCTAGCTAAAATCGCCTCTTTCCTAAATTATCCATGGATGGAGATAGGGATTTGGACATGCGGTTTTACTTAATTCTCAGTACTGACCAATGATTATAACGGTGATTCTGATCCAACCATAATTTCATACATTGTGAGCCTGAATGGATGGAAGCTCAACATGTAGCTAGTACACTATTGTTAACTAGCTGGCCTGGTGCATCGTTGCCCATTACAGGAAATTAGGATAGCAAGCAAGGATTTTAGCCATGTAGCCTAGGACTACAAAAACTACACTTGTGTACTGCATGACAGAGTCAAAGACCGTTTAGGAAACATGAAAGAGGAGGATGGCATTGGAGTTTGGCATAGGGGTCCTGTGTGGCTTAGGTGGTAGAGCATGACACTTCCAATGCCAGGGTTGTGGGTTAGATTCTCAAGGGGGACCAGAACAAATGAAAATGTATGTACTCACTATTGTTAGTTGCTCTGGATAAGAGTGTCTGCTAAATTACTAAATTAAAAAATGAGTTTCTCTACAAGTAGGGTGAGTCAACTTGTTTTTGTACTTGCATGCACGCACGCATCCACACATACAAACACACACACACACACACACACACACACACACACACACACACACACACACACACACACAAATCAGTACCATGGACAGCCACACCATGTTTAGCTTACATTGATTGGACTAAATCGTTTTTGGTATCTTTTAGTTGTCAAAGTATTAGACTAAGCAGAGGTGATTTGATGATGAAATGGTGCTTTAATAGTGGAGGCAGCGCCTGTTTTCTTCGCGACTTGCGGTAACTCTTCGTGGTTCAAAATCAATAGTAGTTTAGTGGTCAGAAAAACATGAACTTACTTGACCATGCTGTAGGTCATGTAACTGTTTGTTACCTGCAATATGTTTTGTGGACTTTTGTGGACCGGACAGATGTTGCTCTAATGAAACAAAGGTGTGGTTGAATTCATTCTGCAACTGTGTTATTGTCTCGGCCTTAGACCTATATATCACGGTGTCAAAGCATATGAACTAACAGGTTATAGAGTAAACAACGCAAATATCACAACACATAGGTTGTAATATGGCTTTTCCCCCATGGCTTTGCTTCCCCTGTGATTTTATCCACGCATCACTACTGGTCGCCAGATGAGCAACTGACTTTCATTGTTGCTCTTCGACAGAATCCTACTTACTCTAAATTGACTAGCTGGTCCATTTCTATACTGATGAATAATAATAATGATCACAAAGCCTGACTTAGGAAAGGAACTGTGGGTAAGTAAATGTTGAATGCCTTCAATACTCAGAGAAAGATTTGGACTTCTCTTTGAGAGAGGGTGAGGGGGGGGGGGGGGGGGTGGAGCTCATGTGTTGACCAGATCTGAGGTTTTGACTCTATGCCCGCCGTCGTTTGGAGTGAGGGATATTATTCATTGACTTGGTATTTATGAGCGGAAGGAAAAGCGTCTTTGATAGAGAACCTCTCCACTGCTGCTCCAGAGCAGAGATACTCATGTCCTGAACCTCCTGGCTCTTCCCCTCTTCATCTGTATCTTTATCCCCATTTAACTCTTGGTTAGAGCCTTTGCTGTTCTGGTATTCTGCTAGCCTGATGCTGAGTATGGTAACGTAAAATGGACTGAAGTGAAGCCACTGTGTTTGTCAAAAATGGGTGCTGACAGACTTGGAGATTTGGTACAAACAGTCCTCATACCAACAACCCAGCAAACATATCCACATTGGTACGACGTGGGCCCAATGCGGTCTAAAATATTAGTCCCATGTCTAAGCCAACATTGGGCCAATGCACTTCAGCTTTACGTTGGTCCCCAAGGAATTTTCCCAGTGTGGCCAGCTCATATCTGGTGAAGGCAGCCCTCACTTTGCCTGAAATAAGCCCATCTTTTCCCAGCAAACATTTACATTTTAGTCATTTAGCATATGCTTTTAGCCAGAGTTAAGTACCTTGCTCAAGGGCACATTGGTAGATTTTTCAACTAGTCAGCTTAGGGATTCGAACCAGTAACCTTTCAGTTAGTGGTCCAATGCACTAGGCTACCTGCCGCCCACATTGGCATGATGTGGGCCCAATGCGGGCTAAAATATTGACCACATGTAGGCTGCTCACATTGGGCTGATGCGCTTTTTCTATTTAATAGAAATGTCTTTATTTCTCATTTATTCATTACAATTAATTCAATGCATAAATTCCCTAATTTTCAATGGTCGGTGACAGTGTCTCGTGAAAGACTCTCATAAGGCCTTGTGTCAATCGAGAACTGTTGACTAAATCAGTTGTTCTCACATCTCTCCTCAGGAACCCCCAGGTGTTCTAGGGCCAGCACACCTGATTCAACTGAATTAATACAACAACAACAATATAATATGGCTAACCAGAATAAAAAGCCTTGTATGGTTCTTCAGAAGGATCTACAAAGAACCTTTGAGATTGAGGGTTCTTTATACAGTGCCTTGCGAAAGTATTCGGCCCCCTTGAACTTTGCGACCTTTTGCCACATTTCAGGCTTCAAACATAAAGATATAAAACTGTATTTTTTTGTGAAGAATCAACAACAAGTGGGACACAATCATTAAGTGGAACAACATTTATTGGATATTTCAAACTTTTTTAACAAATCAAAAACTGAAAAATTGGGCGTGCAAAATTATTCAGCCCCCTTAAGTTAATACTTTGTAGCGCCACCTTTTGCTGCGATTACAGCTGTAAGTCGCTTGGGGTATGTCTCTATCAGTTTTGCACATCGAGAGACTGACATTTTTTCCCATTCCTCCTTGCAAAACAGCTCGAGCTCAGTGAGGTTGGATGGAGAGCATTTGTGAACAGCAGTTTTCAGTTCTTTCCACAGATTCTCGATTGGATTCAGGTCTGGACTTTGACTTGGCCATTCTAACACCTGGATATGTTTATTTTTGAACCATTCCATTGTAGATTTTGCTTTATGTTTTGGATCATTGTCTTGTTGGAAGACAAATCTCCGTCCCAGTCTCAGGTCTTTTGCAGACTCCATCAGGTTTTCTTCCAGAATGGTCCTGTATTTGGCTCCATCCATCTTCCCATCAATTTTAACCATCTTCCCTGTCTCTGCTGAAGAAAAGCAGGCCCAAACCATGATGCTGCCACCACCATGTTTGACAGTGGGGATGGTGTGTTCAGCTGTGTTGCTTTTACGCCAAACATAACGTTTTGCATTGTTGCCAAAAAGTTCAATTTTGGTTTCATCTGACCAGAGCACCTTCTTCCACATGTTTGGTGTGTCTCCCAGGTGGCTTGTGGCAAACTTTAAACAACACTTTTTATGGATATCTTTAAGAAATGGCTTTCTTCTTGCCACTCTTCCATAAAGGCCAGATTTGTGCAATAACGACTGATTGTTGTCCTATGGACAGAGTCTCCCACCTCAGCTGTAGATCTCTGCAGTTCATCCAGAGTGATCATGGGCCTCTTGGCTGCATCTCTGATCAGTCTTCTCCTTGTATGAGCTGAAAGTTTAGAGGGACGGCCAGGTCTTGGTAGATTTGCAGTGGTCTGATACTCCTTCCATTTCAATATTATCGCTTGCACAGTGCTCCTTGGGATGTTTAAAGCTTGGTAAATCTTTTTGTATCCAAATCCGGCTTTAAACTTCTTCACAACAGTATCTCGGACCTGCCTGGTGTGTTCCTTGTTCTTCATGATGCTCTCTGCGCTTTTAACGGACCTCTGAGACTATCACAGTGCAGGTGCATTTATACGGAGACTTGATTACACACAGGTGGATTGTATTTATCATCATTAGTCATTTAGGTCAACATTGGATCATTCAGAGATCCTCACTGAACTTCTGGAGATAGTTTGCTGCACTGAAAGTAAAGGGGCTGAATAATTTTGCACGCCCAATTTTTCAGTTTTTGATTTGTTAAAAAAGTTTGAAATATCCAATAAATGTCGTTCCACTTAATGATTGTGTCCCACTTGTTGTTGATTCTTCACAAAAAAATACAGTTTTATATCTTTATGTTTGAAGCCTGAAATGTGGCAAAAGGTCGCAAAGTTCAAGGGGGCCGAATACTTTCGCAAGGCACTGTATAACCATTCTCCATGAAGGTTATTTAAAGAACCATAAAACAGGGTTCAATATAGCCCCAGAATAGGTTGTAACATTAGCAGAACCCTTTTTCGGTGCTATATAGAATATTTTATGAAGGCTCTTTCTAGAATCATAAAGGTTCTACTTAAAACCTTATGAGCATGGTTCTTTATAGAACCTTCAAAAATGGTTATACAGTGCCTTTAGAAAGTATTCATACCCCTTCACTTATTCCACATTTTGTTGTGTTACAGCCTGAATTCAAAATGGAGTCAATCGATATTTTTGCCCTTTAACGTCAAAGTGAAAACATGTTTTTAGACATTTTTGCCAATTAATTGAAAATAAAATGCAGAAATATAAATTTTACATAAGTATTCACACCCCTGAGTCCATACATGTTAAAATTGCATATTGCAGCGATTACAGCTGTGAGTCTTTCTGGGTAACTCTCTAAGAGCTTTCCACACCCGGATTGTACAATATTTGCACATTATATTTTTTCAATTCTTCAAGCTCTGTCAAGGTGGTTGTTGATCATAGCTAGACAGACATTTTCAAGTCTTGCCATAGATTTTCATGCCGATTTAAGTCAAAACTGTAACCATGCCACCAAGGAACATTGAATGTCATCTTGGTAAGCAACACCAGTATATTTGGCTTTAGGTTATTGTCCTGCTGAGATCAATTTGTCTCCCAGTGTCTGTTGGAAAGCAGACTGAACCAGGTTTTCCTTTAGGACTATACCTGTGCTTAGCTCTATTCCTTTTGTTTTTATCCTAAAAAACTCCATAGTCCTTGCCGATGACAAGCATACCCACAACATGATGCAGCCAGTATCATGCTGGTAGTGAGTGATTTGTTGTGTTGGATTTGCCCCAAACATAACGATTTGTATTCAGGACATGAAGTAAATTTCTTTGCCACATTTTTAGGTGTTTTACTTTAGTGCCTTGTTGCAAACAGGATGCATGTTTTGTAATATTTTTTATTCTATACAGGCTTCTTTCTTTTCACTCTGTCAATTAGGTTAGTATTGTGGGGTAACTACAATGCTGTTGATCCATCTTTAATTTTCTCCTATCACAGCCATTAACTCTATACCTGTTTTATTGTCACCGTTGGTCTCATTGGTTAAATCCCTGAGCGGTTTCCTTCCTCTCCAGCAATTGAGTTAGGAAGGACGCCTGTATCTTTGTAGTGACTGGGTGTTTTGAGACATTATTCAAAGTGTAATTAATAACATCACCATGCTCAAAGGGATATTCCGTTTTTTTTTACCCATCTACCAATAGGTGCCCTTCTTTGAGGGCATATTGGAAAACCTCCCTGGTCTTTGTGGTTGAATCTGTGTTTGAAATTCACTGCTCGACTGAGGGACATTACAGATAATTGTATGTGTGGGGTACAGAGATGAGGTAGTCATGATAAAAACTATTATTGCACACAGAGGGAATCCATGAAACTTATTGTGTGACTTGTTAAGCACATTTTTACTCCTGAACTTATTTAGGCTTGCCATACCAAATGGGTTGAATACTTATTGAATCAAGACAGTTCAGCTTTTCATTTTGAATCATTTGTAAAAACTTATAAAAACATAATTTCACTTTGGCATTATGGGGTATTGTATGTAAGCCAGTGACACAAAATCTCAAAGTAATCCATTTTAAATTCAGGCTGTAACACAACAAAATGTGGAACAAGTCAAGAGGTGTGAATACTTTCTGAAGGCACAAGGGATCTGCTATGGTTACAAGCCATAACCCTTAATTGGCACTATATAGAAACATGTTGTGTGTGTGTAGCTCTACAAAACATGCCGTTAAAGACATACTCCAGTACAGCTTTGATTAATATGATATCAAAATATCAGCCATGTGTTATTGCTGTTGTTATAGTATGAGTCACACATGCACAAAGACAATGGACCTACACAGACATGACAGAGTGTTGTTTCTGTTGTGGAGACTGCTCCATAGGGGTCCCCTGGTTTGTGTGCCAGCGACGGAAACCTCCAGGGGAAGTAGAGAGACCTGGACTTGGTTCACAAACTAACACTTTAACTATGTCTCAGAGAGAGAGAGAATGATTGTTGGAAAAAGAGAACAGAAGAGAGAGAGAGAGAGAGAGAGAGAGAGAGAGAGAGAGAGAGAGAGAGAGAGAGAGAGAGAGAGAGAGAGAGAGAGAGAGAGAGAGAGAGAGAGAGAGAGAGAGAGAGAGAGAGAGAGAGAGAGAGAGAGAGAGAGAGAGAGAGAGAGAGAGAGAGAGAGAGAGAGAGAGAGAGAGAGAGAGAGAGAGAGAGAGAGAGAGAGAGAGAGAGAGAGAGAGAGAGAGAGAGAGAGAGAGAGAGAGAGAGGTGGAATGGACCAGACAAACAGTGTGGGTATCTACCAGACTTCAGATATGTTTCATGTTTTGATCCTCTGCTTATCCTGAGCCATCTCAGTCTTTGAGCTTCGAACTTCACAAAGGTGTCAGATACACCAGTAAAATGTGACGGCTCCACAGTCTCAGATAAAAATGTGAACACCTCTCATGCTGTGCTGAACTGTTAACTCTGGTAACACACATCTGTAGAGCACATTGAGTATCGGGGTGCTCGGCTTCATGTGGACATCGATCTGCCTCGGGAGTCTGTCAGGCATGTGCGTGTCAGTGTGTGAACTGTATGGGAATGTACTATAGTGTGTTGATATGTGTGTGTGTTTGTGTGTGTGTTGTTCAACAATTGAGATGCAGCTGCACTCCTAGGCATATCTTTGTTTGTTAAAAAAAGTTACATTAACAAGTCAACACGTAACCCAAGACAGGAGACCCAATCGCAACTAATTTGGACAGCGAGGGAAGGATAACCACAGTGAGAATCCCAGATAGTGGGGTGAGGGCATCCCAGCATAGATGAGGAGAAATCGGAAAGATTGGAGCTGGCATCTCGCACTTGGAGAGAGCTCCAGATTGAATGGGCCCAGCCCCGGGCGGTCTGTGCCCAGGCAGGGTGAGGGATTGTGGGGGAAAGGGGACCTGGCAGCTCCACTTCCTCTTGGCTCTGTGGAAGAGGCCCAATTAGGCAGAGTCTCCTCTCGGCTTTCCCTGGGTCTGGCCTGGCTGGCTGGTTCCTGGCTGGCTGGTTGCTGGAGCACTAAGAGACAGGAGGAGGATGCAGAGAGAAAAATCAAGACCAGATGAGAACCAATGATGAGAGGGAGGGAGGCAACAGAAATCATCAGTGCTGATAATCTGTATCTATTCCAAACAGACTCTCCTTAACTGTCTTGGTCTCTGTCTGGATTCTAGATTGATAATTGAAATCAGTTCAGAATCCCAGGCCCGTGTTTAGGACTTACCTTAGATGTTACACTGATGGTGTTGACATGCCCGATCCACTGAGCTGTGTTGTGGACAGGTTCCAAAGACTCTGTGTTCACTCTCCTTCTCCATCTCTGTCTCTGTTCCTCTGGTGTTGATTGGAGAGGTAGAGTGGAAGCTGTGGAGGGGTGGGGGTGTCGATAGGGGTGGGAGTAAAGGCGTGGGGGTATAGCTACCTCGGTCCAGTTTTTTTGTCTCGCTTTATTTCCCTCTTATCTCCTGTCTGTGATCTGGGCCTGTCATCTTCAGTGTGTGCGTGATAGCTGGCAGTTTCCCCCCTCGTTCCTGATCAACACCCTGATTGGTCCTTCCTGGCGCTGACACACACATGGAGACAAGGCTTTGAGGTTGGTGGTCCGCTACAATCAGAAACAAACACAGACCTGGTCAGGGATATCAACAGTCTCACTCACTCAGAGCTGGTCAGGGATATCACCAGTCTCACTCACTCAGAGCTGGTCAGGGATATCACCAGTCTCACTCACTCAGACCTGGTCAGGGATATCAACAGTCTCACTCATTCAGAGCTGGTCAGGGATATCACCAGTCTCACTCACTCAGAACTGGTCAGGGATATCAAGTCTCACTCACTCAGAGCTGGTCAGGGATATCACCAGTCTCACTCACTCAGAACTGGTCAGGGATATCAACAGTCTCACTCACTCAGAGCTGGTCAGGGATATCAACAGTCTCACTCACTCAGACCTGGTCAGGGATATCAACAGTCTCACTCACTCAGACCTGGTCAGGGATATCAAGTCTCACTCACTCAGAGCTGGTCAGGGATATCACCAGTCTCACTCACTCAGAGCTGGTCAGGGATATCACCAGTCTCACTCACTCAGAGCTGGTCAGGGAAATCAACAGTCTCACTCATTCAGAGCTGGTCAGGGATATCAACAGTCTCACTCATTCAGAGCTGGTCAGGGATATCACCAGTCTCACTCACTCAGAGCTGGTCAGGGATATCAACAGTCTCACTCACTCAGACCTGGTCAGGGATATCAACAGTCTCACTCACTCAGAGCTGGTCAGGGATATCAACACTCTCACTCACTCAGAGCTGGTCAGGGATATCAACAGTCTCACTCATTCAGAGCTGGTCAGGGATATCACCAGCCTCCCTCACTCAAAGCTGGTCAGGGATATCACCAGTCTCACTCACTCAGAGCTGGTCAGGGATATCACCAGCCTCACTCACTCAAAGCTGGTCAGTGATATCAACAGTCTCACTCACTCAGAGCTGGTCAGGGATATCACCAGTCTCACTCACTCAGAGCTGGTCAGGGATATCACCAGTCTCACTCACAGGGCTGGGACAGGACCTAACTTACTCTCCCAAGACTAACAGAAGAATGTAAAGATACATCTGAGCATTAGGCCTACTGTACTGTTAGACACACACATATATAAACTCACATATTTCTCATGAAGAAATACAATACGCACATGTTTTTAAAGCATATTGTACATCTCACACATATGTGTGTAGCTGAGTTCAGTACAGTACATGATTGACAGTATAGTACATGATGGACAGTACATGATGAACAGCATAGCTGGTTCTGCTCAGGTAGATGTCGGAGAATTGAACACAGAGCAGAGGCCCTGGAGGAGGCTACACAGCAGAGAGCAGTACATTACAGCAGGCCTCTGGACACGGCTCAGATGGAAAAAGTATGCAGTGAGTAACTAACAGTAGATAAAGATTCCTCCCGGTCTATTGATGGAGAAGAGGCCAGATCCAGAGCCAGTCTTCACTAGCTACCACCACCACTGTGGGAAGCCCTCGCTACTGCTGACTGAGAGATGATTGAGTTTAACATGAGTTTGCTTGCCTGAGTGTTTTTTAATAAGTGAAAATGACACTGATCAGTTGGCGTGAGAAAGGCAAGAGAGTTGTTCAGAGGAACACAGAAAATCTGAAGACCGAACGGTAGAGCATGTACAATAAGAGCAAGAGAGAATGCTAAAGAAGTAGGTGAGATAGAGAGAAAAAGAGATATGGAGGGAGAGAGGGAGAGAGGGAGAGAGAGAGAGAGGTAGAATTATGTTCTTCTGAGATCAGGAGAAAGGATTTAGAAGGGATGATGAAATAAGGAATGTAGCTAGACTGATCAGAAAAAGTTAGATTGACAGAACTTGCTTGTATGGAGAAGTACATTCATTCTGTAAGTATTCTCTCTCTAGTCCATCTCCGTCTCTCGCTCTCCCTCACTTCAGATTTTTTAAACTATGATAACTAAACTGGCCAGGTCCCTCCCCCTCACTGTGCACATAGCAGGGAACTCTCTCTTTCTCTGGGTCTGGTTTCAATTTCTGGAAAATGAAGAGGTTGTGAAAAGTGAAAACTCTTGCCTTGCAAATGCATTATTGTTCAGGAAATAGCTGAGATCCAGCTTTAATAGCTCTGTATGTTTAGGATATACTCTCAATCCCCCACAACATAATCTCATTCGCCGACCAGGGTTTAGTTGCACAAATAAATACAGTAATGAATCCCTTCATATAGAGAGAGGAAGGCAGCGACGGCACCCTGGTCCAATCTATTCCAGATGGCACCAATAGATCACGTAATTAGTATGTACTGTATTCGGTTTCCACGGCAACCCAGCTCCATTTACACGGCTCCTGACCTGAATCCTCTTATTCCAGGGCCCTTGATTAGTGGGATTGAAGATCGTTTTCATGGAGGGATGGGACTGCTGATGCGCAGATGTAGTGTCACACTTGATGCACCTTCTCTTGAATACAGTACACCCCTCATTCCCTCAGACATGCATACGCACACACATGCACGTGCTCACACACACTTTCCCCCACTATGATATTCAATCCACTTGGGTTGAGAACACATTAAAGCCTGATCACTCTGTATTGCTGCCATTAGTGTAGCGCTCCTCTGCTTCGTTCACCAGTAAACTGTGGTCGGCTTTGGGATTACCTTATCGCTCTCTGAGTGGTCATGGATGGTTAACTCTGTTGTTTTTCTCTGTCTCTCCTGCTCAGGGAAGAGCCTGGTGGATGGGGGCCCTGCTCTCTGAGGGGTTTCTCATTCTGGCCAGTAGGCGGAGGCCTTTCACACAGGAAAGAGTCACTGCCTGCTTGTACATTACATGTATTGGGAAAGGGAAAGGCAAGGGGGGGGGGTACCTGGTCAGTTGTATAACTGAATGCGTTCAACAGAAATGTGTCATCTGCATTTAACCCAACCCTTCTGAATCAGAGAGAGAGGGGCGGGAGGCTGCCTTAAACGACATCCACGTCATCAGGAATGCCACATATTGTGTAGAGGTTTAACTAGTGAAATATTTACTCTGTTCAGTAGTCACATTTGGTATTTTAGTGAAAACAATAATTTTGGGGGGGCTTTTGGAAAATTTTAACATAACGGTGAAATAAATGGTGCATTACTGTATATATACAGTACATCTTCTGCTTAATTTGGGAATTGATAAAAGCTGTTATCTTTCACCATCTAAAGTGGAGGATTGTTTGACATGGGTTGCTATAGTTGCAGTAGTGTTCTGCCAAGGCTTGCTGTCTGCCCCTGGAGTGGAGTCAGGGCTTCTGCCTGCTGGCCTCAGCTATCTCTCCTAGAGAGGAGGTTTGCAGATGAAATGTGAAATGACTGAGGAGAAGACAAGCAGACGTGGGACGTAGAAGTCTTGCAGACCTTCAATATGTCTCTGCTTTTATGACCTGACTATCTCTGCCTGACTTTTGTTGCCAGAAAATATACCAGAGAAAGATGTGTCTTTGTCTGTGTATATTGAACTATTCGATGGGTTCTATCTTTACCTTGCCCTCTTATAGGCTATTGGAATATTTGCCAGATTGCACATTTACACATTTAAAGTTTAGGGGTTAGGGGTGGTGGAGGTAGGGGTTATAGGTGGATTTGGGATTGAGTGTACAACATCTGGACAACCCCAGTAGTGTCAGGAGAGACCGGCTGACCAATCAGAACCAGTAGAGGGCCCTACCTCTCTTGCCAACACCTCATTATTTAAACTAATTAAACTATAACATGTTATTAGATGTCATACCTCCATGAATCAAATCATTCACTACTCTAAAGACAAGAACATTATTCAGCCGTAAGACATGGAGCACCTGTGACCTCTTTTAAATGGGGAAATCAGTAAATGTAATTATTGTTACCGTATTTGCTCAGGCTGCTGCGGGCAAGGTGGACAGTTAGCAGAGGCAGTCTGTTCTGAGCCTCGGGCCAGAGGGTTGTGGGTGTGCGAATCTCTTGTGAGCTGAGAAACTGTTGAACCTGAGGTATGGACCCAGCTGAACAAACGCCTGGAGGAATGTGGGAGATGTTTGAAATGCTAAGTCAATAGAGTCATTGGATAACATACAGATATAGGATCTTCTGTTGTTGCTGCACTGCAGGATTTACATAAATTCACTGAAAACCCGCACTAACACATGTTATATTAACAGTATTGAACTTGTCGCCTTATTTTGGCCGATCAAGCAACATTACAGCGGTGGGTGGAAAAGTGTGAATATGGATTAAACATTGAAATCCTGTTGCAGCAGGATTATTTTGCTGCGACAATGCTGGCCAAATGAAGATCCTGCATCTGTACAGAGGATGTGGGTTACAAAGGCAGGCCGTTTGGAAGCGGCACTGCTTAGATCAGGCAGATGTGCAGGATCCATTTCTCTGTCTCGCTCTCTGTGAGAATACTATCCCCCTAACTGTCAGTCGCTTTGAAATGTAAAAAGGCTGGTCCCTTCCGCTAGAAGACACTTTCCTAGTTTCAAAGAGAGATATTGTGGCTAGTTATGATTGATATACTACTTATATAATCCAAATGATATAATTATTATAAAAATTATAAATCGATTTTCATTGATTTATCTGAGACCATACTGTAGATGTGAATCAAGTAATTAGTAACAGAATAAATACTGCCAAGAGTATAACAATACCAATGGAGAAAAGGTGTGTTAGCATGCTTTTTATTAGACTATTACAGTTTATCTATATTTATTTTTGCACAAATAATTTCAGAAAATGGGAAAGAACAACAACCTGTTTATTGAAACAACAACAACCTGTGAACTTGTGACTTTTAGCTGGCAACATAAACAACAACGTTTGCGTTGTTAACGACATTCCTGCCTTACAACCAGTAGATATTGCCTTTCCTCCCGCCACTACACAGCCACCACTAATGATCGTGTAATGATCTGTCTGAAATGTTTAGGGTTTGTTTTTACGGTTTGTTGCAGTCATATTTAGGATTTCAGGATGAACTCCAACTGGGGCGGGTATGCCTGGGCTCCTCTACGCTTCATTATCCGAGAAAGAACCTTAAACTAAGCTACCTGTAAAAGCAGCCGGCAGATCCTGTGTGTCTCAGAGCTGGCTATTGTGTGCTGTAATTAAGCATCTAATTACATGCCAGTGCTGGAGGACTGTAGGATTGTTTCTGTTGGTGGCAGTGTTTGTTGGACCTAAGCATACTCATCTTCTAGGAGAATTTTAAGAGTGATTGGGCACATCAGTACCTTGAGAGAGAGAAGTAGAGGAAGATACAGAGAGAGACAATGTTATTTGCGCGCGAGAATGTTAGATTAGTCCACCAATTTATAATTGAAGGTGGTGGTTACTACTGGTTTCAGATCCGAGGCAAGAGAAATTAACTGCCATGTTTTGTGTTTTGGTAAGGTCTCGGAGTGATGTCAAGCACCCAAGAAGCCACCCAAGAAGCCTCAACCCAACAGATATGAATGACTTTGCCTCCGGGTATCCTACGAAAGGAAATGTTGCTTACTGTTCAGCCACCGAGTTCCAATTTAGGCGCTTATCAGTGCCCAAATCTGCCATTTTCAACCCATACACTGGTACAAGTGTAAAGAACTACAACAGTCTACATCTTGATTTGTGCTTACTCATGTCTGATCCATGAACCAGGTGATGCCAGACTTTGCACCAGGTGAGCCTGGAGCAGGAACATTCTACCGACCAAACAGTCTTATTCATATAGATCTTGTTAAAGGCCCAGTGCAGTCAAAAACGTGATTTTCTGTGTTTTATTTTTATAAAGTGATGCTCTGGAATATTAGTATGATTTCAGCTGGGTTTGAAATCTCTATTTTTTTGTGTACATTTCGTATGCTACGTTACATCCTACAAAAAAAAGTATATATATATATATATATATACATATATATATTTGGTATTATATGTTATGAATCCAATTCGTACAATATGTTAAGATTTTTTGTGCTTAAGATCCCGGACTGCATCTTTAATTAATCATCAATTAACGATCACTAATTCATCTAGATAATTCCAGCTGAAACTTTGCTGTAAATTGATGTGTTTTGAACATCTGTACAGTGAAAAAAACGTCTGACCTTTCCTTCACCCCTACTCTGGCTTTAAAACTGGAGAAAATTAGGTGTTTTTACACTAGACACACTAGATTACTGACACTTGAGCGAACAGTGTGTGCACTGTTCTGACGCTTCATCAGTCATTAGGTTGTGAGAGAGGCGGGCGACGCCTACGTCATTGCCGCCCTCCACCATGTGTTAATGCAGGGTAATTATAGCCTGAAACAATGAATTATTTAATCATCAAAGGCTTATAGGCCGAGCAAAAGTAAACCCCCTTCCATAGCTGGGCTTGACCACACTCCCTCGCTCCATGGAGAGTCTATTCTGTGTGTGTGTGTGTGTGTGTGTGTGCCAAGCCACACAGTAAGCCAAGCAAGGCTGTTTGGCTACGATCTCTCTGTGTGTGTGTGTGTGTGTGTGTGTGTGTGTGTGTGTGTGTGTGTGTGTGTGTGTGTGTGTGTGTGTGTGTGTGTGTGTGTGTGTGTGGGTGCCAGTGCCAATCCACACAGTAAGCCAAGCAAGGCTGTTTGGCTACGATCTGGTAAACCCTCTTTTCTTTCTTTTCCCTCCCTCTCTCCTCCCACATCACTGAATCCTTACTGAACCCCAAAACTAGTGAGACAAAAACAGAGGAAAATATGAGCAAGAAGATAGATCTTGGTAATCGGTCACATGGATGTAGTGAAACTATGAAGGGAAAAAAACTGTCAACAAAATTGAGTTTGGCTCTGTGGCACCCAGTCTCAGGGTGGATTCAGGAAGACCTCGCATCTAAAGAGACAGACATTATTTTAATGCATTCACACTAAATGAATAATGCCAGTCTGGCTAATGCTGGTCCTCAATTGTGGTCAAATCAGGAGAAGTCTTGATCTACTAGCGTCAGTCGTTTTCTGATAAACCCAAGCATTGATTTATGTAAGAAGCTGGCTTTGATTACACGCTAACTAACATGCAGTCATCCCCAGATCTTTGTTATTGTGGAGATGAGCAGCAAACACACCCCCTTGTGTGTTGTCTTAATCCGACATGATGACACTCTTGTAGAAATAGCTTTCATGGAAATTCAGATCGTTTAAACAGATTTAAAATCCCACTAGAGAGAACTTACTGGACACAAACTGGTTCAATCAATGTTGTTTTCAAAATATTTCAACAAAGAAATATACATGATGACAATATATCATCGACAATATACCAAATGTTACCATCGCCATTTTTCAACCACGATGCAAAACATGCCTAAGGGTTTTGTAGGTTTCCTTTTTTGCTGTAGACATGCTAAAGTTACAGTACCCGCTCATTGTATACTACAGTGCCTTGCGAAAGTATTCGGCCCCCTTGAACTTTGCGACCTTTTGCCACATTTCAGGCTTCAAACATAAAGATATAAAACTGTATTTTTTTGTGAAGAATCAACAACAAGTGGGACACAATCATGAAATGGAATGACATTTATTGGATATTTCAAACTTTTTTAACAAATCAAAAACTGAAAAATTGGGCGTGCAAAATTATTCAGCCCCCTTAAGTTAATACTTTGTAGCGCCACCTTTTGCTGCGATTACAGCTGTAAGTCGCTTGGGGTATGTCTCTATCAGTTTTGCACATCGAGAGACTGAATTTTTTCCCATTCCTCCTTGCAAAACAGCTCGAGCTCAGTGAGGTTGGATGGAGAGCATTTGTGAACAGCAGTTCAGTTCTTTCCACAGATTCTCGATTGGATTCAGGTCTGGACTTTGACTTGGCCATTCTAACACCTGGATATGTTTATTTTTGAACCATTCCATTGTAAATTTTGCTTTATGTTTTGGATCATTGTCTTGTTGGAAGACAAATCTCCGTCCCAGTCTCAGGTCTTTTGCAGACTCCATCAGGTTTTCTTCCAGAATGGTCCTGTATTTGGCTCCATCCATCTTCCCATCAATTTTAACCATCTTCCCTGTCCCTGCTGAAGAAAAGCAGGCCCAAACCATGATGCTGCCACCACCATGTTTGACAGTGGGGATGGTGTGTTCAGCTGTGTTGCTTTTACGCCAAACATAACGTTTTACACTGTTGCCAAAAAGTTCAATTTTGGTTTCATCTGACCAGAGCACCTTCTTCCACATGTTTGGTGTGTCTCCCAGGTGGCTTGTGGCAAACTTTAAACAACACTTTTTATGGATATCTTTAAGAAATGGCTTTCTTCTTGCCACTCTTCCATAAAGGCCAGATTTGTGCAATATACGACTGATTGTTGTCCTATGGACAGAGTCTCCCACCTCAGCTGTAGATCTCTGCAGTTCATCCAGAGTAATCATGGGCCTCTTGGCTGCATCTCTGATCAGTCTTCTCCTTGTATGAGCTGAAAGTTTAGAGGGACGGCCAGGTCTTGGTAGATTTGCTGTGGTCTGATACTCCTTCCATTTCAATATTATCGCTTGCACAGTGCTCCTTGGGATGTTTAAAGCTTGGGAAATCTTTTTGTATCCAAATCTGGCTTTAAACTTCTTTACAACAGTATCTCGGACCTGCCTGGTGTGTTCCTTGTTCTTCATGATGCTCTCTGCGCTTTTAACGGACCTCTGAGACTATCACAGTGCAGGTGCATTTATACGGAGACTTGATTACACACAGGTGGATTGTATTTATCATCATTAGGCATTTAGGTCAACATTGGATCATTCAGAGATCCTCACTGAACTTCTGGAGAGAGTTTGCTGCACTGAAAGTAAAGGGGCTGAATAATTCTGCACGCCCAATTTTTCAGTTTTTGATTTGTTAAAAAAGTTTGAAATATCCAATAAATGTCGTTCCACTTCATGATTGTGTCCCACTTGTTGTTGATTCTTCACAAAAAAATAAAGTTTTATATCTTTATGTTTGAAGCCTGAAATGTGGCAAAATGTCGCAAAGTTCAAGGGGGCCGAATACTTTCGCAAGGCACTGTATATACCTATCCATAGGAGATGCCAGCAAATCAGAGGCACATGAGAGAGAGATAGAGATAGAGAGAGAGTGTGTGTAAGAAAGAAAAGAGAAACTCTGAGTGTCTGTCTTGCTCATGGTGGTTAGTTGATGTCCAAGCCCAGGTGACCCCTGGTCGTGTGATTGGTGTTCTGGTGTCAGTCAAATCAGATGCTGTGACAGAGACAACTCACTTAAAGCCCCTCTCTGTCAGGCCTGGGGGGTTCTGACCAGCTGCTCTACCTGTCTGCTTGTCTCTCTGTGCTGCCTGCCTGCCTGCAGGCTACAACAGACAGACAAACACGCTGCTGCCTTAATGAAAGCCAGACCTTCCTCAGGGAAGCAAACATTGCTTTACACAAAATACTTTAGTGCAAAAAATGTTTATTATCCTTCCAGAGGCTTTCACACTAAGAAAATAATAAAATGAGTTTGGGGAATGTTTCTGCAGGCCTTACACACTCACTCCATAGAGACACCTTCCATTAAATAACGCAGAGATTTTCATCTTCTCCAATTTTCTGACCCCCTCGGCCCCCTCTTTTTCCTCAATCCATCCACCCCTCCACTCATCTGTCCATCCACTTGGGTGGCGGACACCCCATGGCCTCAGCCGGCCGCTGTGTCAGAGGGGAGGGCCTGTCTTTCAGTGTCAGGATACAGCCGTGTCGGGGATCCGTTGATCCACACTGAGGCCCATACACAGTGCTGCAGAGCCCCAGGCTTCCCAGCCCAGGCCCACGGTGGGCCGCTGCCCCCTGCCTGTCTTTATTATCACAGGTGGGCCGTCGGTCGCCACCACCCTGCCCATTCTCTGTTCAGCTCAGGAGGGGGGGTCAATAGGTCTCGGGCCAAATACATATGTCTGGACAAGGGGTTTGGCCCAAATACATAGCCTATTGGAAGGGGATAGGGCCCCAATGTTGCCTATTGAAGGGGTGGTGAAGGAAGGTGAAGGAGTCAAGTTGTGGAGGATCAAAGATAAATCCCCCAGATGGACGTGTGGGGAAGGGACAGACAATTAGTGATCTGTGGAGAGTGATGAAAGGGTGAGGCTGTCACTCAGCAAGCTGGCAGCTTCTCACCATTTCTCAGCAGGCTGCTGGACATGCAGGAGGGGCCTCAGGAGATCTGCTGACTTTGGCACAAAATGGCCCTCGTTGTTTCTCCCTCCATTTTCCAAAGATGGACTGTCTGAAAAGTCTGCCAAAAGTCTGTAGATGGCAGTGTACACTGTCAATGAAGGAAGGCCCATTCTTAATGCATTTACTTAAAAACTCTAATTTGACATGGGTGTTAATTTAACAAACCATGTGTGAAAAGAACAGAAGAGGACGATAACAAAAAGAGGGGATAAAACAAAACCCTCCTTCCCCGTACCAATAGAGATGAAGAGGAATAACCTGCAGACACACTTTGGTACTTTGAAACAAGGGGAGTAAATTCCTCTTGAGTGAGGGAGAGAAGGAGGAGAGGAGAGACAAACCTCAAGTGGGTGGCCAGGAAACGGGGCCAGAGGCTTCATTGGTGAAGCGGGAGAAACCAGCCAACACACACCAGGCCCATCACACACACACACACACACACACACACACACACACACACACACACACACCGCTAACTCAGATTGGAGAGGATCCCCACAGAGACCTGGTGCATTAGGAGCTCAGCGCCTCAGGAAATAATAATGAATATGGAATTATATTTGTGCAAATACAGCCAGATGTAAAGGTGGGGAAAACCAGGAGCAGATGTTGATTGGGGCAAAACAATGGGTTTGAACTCTGAGGACTTGGAGGATCGAGCGTGCCCTCCAAACGTGTGAAATCCAATCCACCTCAGCGTATAATCATATATATCGCCTCTTGTAATTAGGGAGGTATGGAGCAGAGTTCTGCAGCTGCTGGGGAAGTTTTAGGAGCTGGCTAGACACAACACCCGCCAATTAGACATAGGTTTCAGACAGAGAGGAAACCATACATGTCTGTCACACAACTATACATATGTATACATATATATGTCGGGTCTACTATACTGTGCCTTCCCAATACATACTAAAAATACAAAGACAAACAATACCATAGGAATTGAAAATGTAGATAATATACATAATATATAATGTATATAATATAATATACAGCATCTTCACATTTGCACTATTATAACTTTTAACTTATGTATGTCTATTTGTTAAATCAAATACTATTTTCCCACTTAAAAAAGTAGCTACATGTTTCTGAAAGGGTTTATCTATAGTAAAAGGGCTCGATTAAAACAATTTTACTGTGAAAAATATCTTACATTAGAGTAACTATATTATAGTAAATATTATATTATTGTATAATAATATTATATTAAATATGCAGGTTCCCCAGCCATCTCATACAACTCAAGTTAGTTCTCAAAAGGCACATTTCTGAGAGTAGCCGATATAGGAGTACATTATGAACGCGCTGTTTGGCCTATGTTAGCCACCGTAGTTTCTTATTCCAAGATGGCGCTCCCGATCAGGGGTAATGTGAAATATCTCCTTCAATTCATTCAAAAGAGTCGTTCTCCAAAAAGACTATTCTGCGCTGGACAATGTGCAGACGGAAAGGTAGTGTGTTTCAAATGCACATTTACTGTATATTGATTTGTTATTGTACACCTTGTATATAGCCTCGTTATTTTTTTGTGTTACCATTTCCTTTTCCAAATTGAGCTCGTAAGTGAACATTTCACAAAGATCCACTACACCTTTTCTATTCGGCGCATGTGACAAATCAAATTTGATTTGATATTATGTTTAGACCAGGAGATAACTGTAGGACGCTGTTTTTGACAGTTCATTTTCATGAAACAGTGCTAGTTGATGCAAGGCTTCCTGACATTATCTTGTTGGGAAAATGCATTGTTTATAAACGAAAACGATGTAGTTGATGTATTTAAATGTGCTCCCCCCCCCCCTCTAATTATTTGTTCAATTTCTTGTCTATCATGTAATTCAGATTTTAGCTGCGAATGTGTACAATATCAAATAAACCTAACTACTAAAAACCTTACACTTAAATAGGCAATTAATGTAGTAGTTTATGCTAGAATGGTGGTCACCAACTCTGGTCATGCAGGCTTTTGTTCTAACTCCCCACTAATGAACTCAATCAGCAAGCCCTCATGTGTATTAGTACTGGGCTGGAACAAAAGTCTGCACACTGAGTAGGCTATTTAGTAAGGCCATGTGTGAAATGCTCAGCAGTTGATAAAGCCTAGTGCTTTAGACTGCTGTTTCATGAGGAAATGTGTCCAAATTTAGAGGTCTATAATTATTACATATTTGATCTCCTTAAAATGCGTAATTTATTCTAGGATGGTTTACTATTTTGAGCTTGCGCTGCACCCTTGACTTGCAATGACACGAGCCCCCTTGGATAAATTAATAGACTGTTAAATCCAACAACAATCCGCTAACAATAGTTTGTGCGTTTTGGCACAGTAAGAATGCTAATTATTGTGTTACGACCGAGTTATTTTTTTAAACTGATGTACGAGCTGTGGGGCCTTAATGACTGGCCAGTGGTGCTGAGGAACGGAATGCGCGCTCACCGCCGCTGCATCTGTGTTTTGTTAAGGCTAAGTCTCTCGAGATTTTGGAGAGGTGTGTGCGCGCCGAGGCGGAAGGCTAGATGGAAGTGGAGGAACCGAAAGCATCATCACAGCAGTGCTTCATTACCTGAAATAACATCAGAAATGAAGTGTTGGTTTTCATTTGTTTAAATCTTCTCCAAACGTCGACGGCAGCGCGCAAATCCGGACACAATGCTCCGAGGTGTGATGTGCGTCAAGACATTGAGCTCGAAAAAGTGTGTTAAATCACAGAACCTCTGCAGACCAATAGAGATTAACTATAAACTGTCACTGATCTAGAGCAGCCCATGACGTTTGACTTGGCCTTTTATAAATCTGAGACTATTTAACACATTTTGTAGCCATATTTTCTTAGTAACCTATCCACACATACAATTTATAGTGAGATAGTTTAACTCTTGTGTTTACACAGCTCCGTCAGTCTACAAAGTCGTGGAAAATTATGGAACCTTTAAATACTAAGGTCGTATTGTTGAAGTATAGGTGAAGATCTATATTATAGCTCGATTGACATTTAATGTTCCCGCATTCACGGAGACTGCATCCATGGTAAACGGTGCATCTGTCTACTCGTTTGGAAATGACCTTTAACGTAAATAGTTAAATGTATTAACACATTTTCTTTAAATCTGCAATATGTACATTTTTGGGAGACCTGACCAAATTCACATAGAAATGTGAATTATAGATCTGTCAGGGTAGCTTAGTGGTTAGTGTTGGACTAGTAACTGAAAAGTTGCAAGTTCAAATCCCCGAGCTGACAAGGTAAAAATCTGTTGTTCGGCCCCTGAACAGGCAGTTAACCCACTGTTCCTAGGCCGTCATTGAAAATAAGAATTTGTTCATAACTGACTTGCCTAGTTAAATAAAGGTAAAATAAAAAATAAAATTGAAAGCAAATCTAAAAAGCAGTAGATCTGTTCATTGTGCTATTCTATGCTTCCTGCTCTTAAGTTTAGTTTTGCTTTGGATTTTGTACACCAGCTGAAGATACAATATTTTTGGTTATTGAAAGGATATTTCACAGCAGTTTAGATGGTAGAATAATTCTCTACAATTGCTTGTTTTGTCACAGAAAGTGAAATAAGGCGAACTATTCAAATTTTAGCAACCAGGAAATGGCGTAGCGATTTTGTACCTTTTTGAAGTATTTTGCAGCATGAGAATGTGTGCAGTTGATGCACTTGAATGTACAGCTGGCCAGAGAAGGCCATAATGGTGCATCTATTTTAGGCTAGGGTGTGGTGTAGCAGAACTGATATTACATTCGTTGTTAGGGGCAGAGAGCGAGTAACCTGAGTACAGACTTGTGGCAGCAGCTTTGGGCAGCCATGATTCCTCCTAGCATTGTGTAACATGGTATTCCCTCCCTTCCTCTCTGTCCGCTCCTTAACTTGTCTGTGCTCCTAATGGCTGATATCAGTCATCTCAACCCCACGCTCCAGGAAGAAGGAAGTGACTTCTAATTCGCCTCTGCTCTGCTCAGTTCCAAGTTCACTCACTGTGGTGTCAGCTAAAACCATTAGAGCAGCTCCCTAGCCCCACACAACCGGGAAAGGGGAACAGGGAAACATCATGGACTTCAAGTTGAGTACATTCATTAATTGCTCTATTTATTTGAAACTGTCAGAAAAACCCTCTAATTCTCACCAGTCTCCTCCATCCTGGATAATTAGGTGTGTCAAAGGCCTGCTAGGCTCACCAATGCTTTGCAAATCAGCCATTTGTCCAAACTCCCCCGAATGTCAGCATTTCTTTCTTTCTTCGATGTACCTAAACTGAATTGCAGAATAAGTCTGTCTCTAATATGTCTATGTTAATACCCAGGGAGCCTTAAAAGCTTTCCAATCCCATGTCTTAATCTGTGGAGACCCAGACGTTGGACAGAAGGTCTGATGGTTTTTAATTAAGATGTATCTGGAATCGTGCTTTTGGGCCGCGCTCAAGTCAACAGACGCTGCGTGTGTTTCCTGGCAGAGGTTGGCCCTGGCCTCAGTGTTACCATCATTATAGATTGAATAATTTATGAAGTGTCTCCAGGTTATTTTTGCTGTGTTTATGGTATTATTATTTCTAGTCTGTGGAGTAAAATTACACCACTCCATCATTAACTCATTCAGCCATCTTTTTATAGGCAAATTTAAAACACTCATTACTTAATGCAATGGCCTATTAATGGTATCAAATGCTGTTGACAAGGACCTAATTTATCCAATGTCTTGATTTGTCCATGGTGTGCCCAACAAAGCTGTAGCTGTAATGGCTTAGCTAGGCCAGGCCCGTAGCTGTATCGGCTTAGCTAGGCCAGGCCCGTAGCTGTATCGGCTTAGCTAGGCCAGGCCCGTAGCTGTATCGGCTTAGCTAGGCCATGGCTTTATTGGGTAGGCATTAAGCTTGGTCTGATGTCCGACTGTAGCCATAGCTCTGTATTGGAGTAGTCCTGTGCTGGGCTGCCTCCTGGTTATTTTTGGAGTGCTGTCGGTCTCTGTCTGCGGGGAGCACTGTTTTTGAAGGGCCTCCAGTCCCATTAATCAGCCGGGGGACCCCATGGCCGTGGGGTCCCTGTCCCGCCTCACTGACACATTCTGTTCCTCTCTCCCTTCTCCTCCCCGCTTTCTGCACAGTATGAAGCACAGAGGAACCTCATCAATCTCACCTGTCCCACACGTCAACCACAGATTTAATCAAACGCTCCGTTTGGGCACCCCACTCCTCCATCCATACCCCTCACAACCCCTTTTTAGAGAACAAATAATCTCTCTTTCACCCAGACCTACCTTCTTTCCCTCTCTGGCTTCTACGTTGCTCTCCTTCACTTTAACTTCTCTCGGTTTTTTAATATCTTCCTTCTCGCTTTCATTCTACCCCTGTGTTTTCTCTGTGATCATTCACACTTTGTGATCTGATACAGGCTATACACACACACACTGCCCTATCACCCTCTAAAAGTGAGGGTGTACATTAAACACCATTTCCTGCTCAATAGCTCACTGAAGTGGGACTCTGTTGGTCGCCTGCCTTAACAGGTCCCTATGCGAGAGTGGGATGGAGAGAAAGAGGGATGATGGAGAGGGGGGAGACGAAGGAGGTGGTGGGAGCGGCAGGACCGAGGCCTGTTTTAGAGGTTGGTTCAGCATGGTTTCTGTGTTTAATGGGATGCCTGGGGTGAGGGTGAACACTGAACCCTGTGTGTCTGTCTCAGTGGGAGACCGAGAGGGACTAAGGCAAACGGACACAAGGACCAGAGAGCATCTAATCCCCACCGCTTAGGCCCAGCTCAAACCTTCCCATGCTGTGACGGATCTGGTCCCACGGAGGGGCTGACGGTACCCTGTGGAGGTGGCCGGTGCCCCCGGTGGAGACTCTGAGAAGTGTTGAAATTGGCATGGTGAAGTTGTGGCCACTGCAGGGGCCGGTCCTCTGGAAGCCCTGTGAGGGGAATGTCAGTGAGCCACTCTCATATGATGTGTGAGGAGAAAAGAAAATCAGTTTCCCAGCCTCTTGCCCAATGGCAATCAAGCTACTCCAGTGATTTATGGTGTTGGCTAGCTGGACACAGACTTAGACAGACAGGCTGCAAGTCAGCAGCCAGTCAACTCAACTGAGATTGGAAGTCCATCTAGATGAAGTAGCTCAAGTGACGTAGACCTACACAACATGCTTGGAGGACTGTCAGGAAAGCAGACTCTTCTTTTTGTGGTAACTTGGAGGACTTCCCTTTGGAAGGCCTTTGAGAGCACAATCCTTCATTCAATTAAAAATGATTTCTCTCTATCCCGTTGTAAAGCAATATATTTGTCATCTTTTAAACATTCCAGTGGAAAGATGTCACAGCACTGTACTTTGCACACAATTAATAAGGATTTCTGGCATTCCTCTTTACACATATGCTGTGATCCACATGTGGTCTGGGGGAAACTAGGAGGAGAATTTGGGGAGGAGAGTTGTGCTGTTCTGTTGAATTTAGGCCACAGGTCTTCTCTGGTTAAATAAGTCATTTTCTAATTAACTGAATCTTTTCCAAAACTTCCATCGATGATTGTTGATGTTTTTCTGCTTAATAGAAGCCGTGCGTTGCATTTCTGTAATGTCATTAGTGTGGTTTCGATGTCAGATGTGATTCACTTTTTCCATCTGTGATGAGTTCTGTCATATTCCTGCTGTGCGCACACACACACACACACACACACACACACACAACCTCCATCCATCCCTCAGTTTATTTCCATCATTCTCTTACACACTCACACCTGTTATACGAACACGCATCCCGGAAAGTGTCTGTGATTGTGGAAACATGGCCTGAAAGTATACGTAACCCTTCTAGCTGTTGGCGTTAGTCACTCTCGGTGTGTAATGTAATCACCATATGTTAGATGTGGATGAAGAAACCTTTCGTCACCTAGGCTACGCTGTGGTAGGACAGCATCGTACCCCTCATAGTAAAATATGAGTAGAGGTTACCGATGCTGCTACGTGTCATCAACAGGCCCACAGCGGGTGGGAGAGAGGATGAGACGCACAGAGAGAGGGCGAGACAGGTTAAGGGGATTTGGTTACGAATGGGAGAGGTATTCTGCATCGTTGACTATTCACCTAGCATCTGGTCATTTCAGTTCCTCAAAGAACAGCCGCTTTCATGTTAAATTTTTGCCTTAATTATCCCGATTTATTGTCGCGTTGTCAACATTTAGCATACTTTCCTACGTATCTTAATGTATTTCCTCAACTGTAGTCGCACATGTTAAAGAAAGTTTTAGAATTTTCTCTGACCAAATGCTAAACTGAGCAGAGGTGTCAGGCAGGCGTCTGTGATGTGTGAGCCTGATTACCCAGTGGCTAGTTAGCAGTTAGCGTTTACTCTGTTAGTCTGCGATTGTCTCAAATAACACCATTACCATGTCTGCATGGCTAATAGCCTCCCCCAGGGTGAGAGTAGGGGGGTGCATTTGGCATGTCAACGCGAGGTGAGAACACATGAGCCATATTCAGGCCGTCCACACCCAAATCACTCCTGACACCTCTGAAGGGGCCCTCAGCATCAATGGCTCTCTGCTGAAATTACCGCCTCAGTAATAATGACATAAGCACCCAGTTCCTTCCTGCTGGCGCTGAGTGCTTGCCCCGTACTGACCTGGAATCTGATCCCAGAGGGCTGGTCTCAGAGCAGTTATCTGATCCCCTAGGCTGAACAGACAGGCGACAAACAGGATGGGACTGGTCTAGGAACTGCTGTTATCTTATCCCAGAGGCTGTGGAAGGCTGTCTGTCCATCACAGAAACTGATTGGGATTCAGACTACTGCTGCTGTTTGCTGAACGTACAAGAAATCCTTTGAGTGTTTTGGTTTTCTGATTAGTTATGATAACCCAAAATACTGTACAATTACCTGCACAATATCTGAGAGTAAGTTCCTAAAGATTTGTCAAGATAAAGAATTTCGGGCCTCCCGGGTGGCATTGTGGTCTAGGGCACTGCATCGTAGTAGGGATATCCTTGTCTCATCGCGCACTAGCGACTCCTGTGGCGGGCCGGGCGCTGTGCACGGTGTTTCCTCCGACACATTGGTGCGGCTGGCTACCGGTTGGATGCGCGCTGTGTTAAGAAGCAGTGCGGCTTGGTTGGGTTGTGTTTTGGAGGACGCATGGCTTTCGACCTTTGTCTCCCAAGCCCGTACGGGAGTTGTAGCGATGAGACAAGATGGTAACTACCAATAAAAAAGATAAAGAATTTCAAAGATTGCAGCTCAAGTCACACAGCAAGGGATTTCAACCCAATTTTGTTGTTTGCAAGGTATCCAGAATTGATTTTATGACACCTGTTTTCGCTTGTGGTGTGAAGGGTAGTGCACCGATACAATTTCAAGCACTGTGTATAACCAAAACTCACAGGCATAGCAGAGTCAGCAGACAGTCCCTCCTAACATACTAAAACAAAATGTTTACGCTTTTCTGCTGAACAGCAGTGCTGTATAATATATTTAGCCAAGAAACCCCTCAAGTCATAAGTGAAGTTCCAGGTCCCCTTCCATGCCACCTCCGTACCGCAGTATTTGGTGCAGGCCTGGCACAATGTCATATCTAGTAGGAATGGACCAAGGGCAGAACCTAGCAGACTTTATCGATGCCATGGATCAATGGAGTAAGTCAAAGCCAGACCTGAGCATGACAGAACCCAGCAGAACCAGAAACACTATTTACCCACAGATCAGAAAGGGAAGAGTGATCTCTCTCTTTTAGAGGGGAAAGGGCCCGTTCCATGGCTTTAAAATAAGGCCTTTGTTTCTGATACACTTTGGTTTATGGCGATCTTGAGTATGACCTCTCTCTCCCAAATTTGATTTGTGCTCTGACTATATACCTACACTTAATAGGAGGAGTCTTTTTAATTACTCTTATTGGTTTGATAGCCTGCCCTGCTTTCATTGGCAGTTTGTAGTTGTTCATGCTCTGGCCTCATTGGCTCATTTCGTTGGCTGTTCTGTTCTCCCACTGACTGTTAGAGGTGCTAGCTATGGAGATAATTCAGCATCTCAATAACAGCTCATCAATGAAAATCAAATCTCTCTTCCACCCCAGGAGCCTCCAGGTGGGCGTGTGTTCTCAGGAATCCAGCCCACGGGTGTGCCCCACCTGGGGAACTACCTTGGGGCTCTGGAGAGCTGGGTGTCCCTGCAGAACCAGTACCCCTCAGTGCTCTACAGCATAGTGGACCTGCACGCCATCACCCAGCCCCAGGACCAAGCCCTGCTGCGGGTTAACATACTGGACATGGCTGCCAGCCTGCTGGCCTGTGGCATCAACCCAGAGACATCTATCCTCTTCCAACAGTCACAGGTTAGTCAGACACGCACACACACAGACCACCATACACCTGCAATAGTGTTCACCCCCCCCTCCCCACACACACACTGCTCTATTAAGAGTTTGAACCTACACTACCAGTCAAAAGTTTGGACACCTACTCATTCAAGGGTTTTTCTTTATTTGTACTATTTTCAACATTGTAGAAAAATGGTGAAGACATCAAAACTATGAAATAACACATATGGAATCATGTAGTAACCAAAAAAGTGTTAAACAAATCAAAATGTATTTGAGATTCTTTAACCTCCCTGGGATTTGTGGGACGCTAGCGTTTCACAGCCAGTGAAATTGCAGGGCGCCAAATTCAAACAACAGAAATCTCATAATTAAAATTCCTCAAACATACAAGTATTATACATCATTTTAAAGATAAACTTCTTGTTAATCCAACCAGTGTCTGATTTTAAGATTGATTTACGGCAAAAGCACACCATGCGATTTGTTAGGACAGAGCCTAGCCACAAAAAAACAGACATTTTCCAGCCAAGGAGAGGGTTCACAAAAGTCAGAAATAGCAATTAACTAAATCGCTAACCTTTGATCTTCATCTGGTGGCACTCCCAGGACTCCATGTTACACAATAAATGTTTGTTTTGTTTTCAATAAAGTCCCTCTTTATGTCCAAAAACCTCAGTTTAAATTGGCGCATTGTCTCAAATAACATCTGGTGAAATTGCAGAGAGCCAAATCAAATTACAGAAATACTCATCATAAATATTGATGAAAGATACAAGTGTTATACACGGGTTTAAATAAACTTCTTGTTAATCCAGCCGCTGTATTATCTGAGGATAGCACCCCATCAAACAAACACAGACAATCATATTTCATCCCGCCAGGCGCGACACAAAACTCAGAAATAACGATATAATTCATGCCTTACCTTTGAAGATCTTCTTTTGGTGGCACTCCAATATGTCCCATAAACATCACAAATGGTCCTTTTGTTCGATTAATTCTGTCGTTATAGCTCCAAAATGTCCATTTATTTGGTGCGTTTGATCCAGAAAAACACTGGTTCTAACTCGCGCAACATGACTACAAAATATCTAATAAGTTACCTGTAATCTTTGTCCAAAAATTTCAAACAACTTTCCTAATACAACTTTAGGTATTTTTCAATGTAAATAATCAATAAAATTTAAGATGGGATAAACTGCGTTCAATAGCGGATAAAAACAAAGTGGAGCGAGCTTTCAGGTCACGCGCCCCAACCACAACAGTACACTTCACTCGACCCTCGTTCTGAACAGGGCTGCTGCTTCATTTCTCAAAGGAAAAACATCAACCAATTTCTAAAGACTGTTGACATCCAGTAGAAGCGATAGGAATTGCAAGCAACTGCCTTAAAATTCTAGATTCCCATTGAAAAAATATTGAAAGGAGAGTGACCTCAACAAATTTCCTGGTTGGTTTGTCCTCTGGGTTTCGCCTGCCAAATAAGTTATGTTATACTCCGAGGCATCATTCAAACAGTTTTAGAAACTTCAGTGTTTTCTATCCACATCTACTAATAATATGCATATCCTAGCTTCTGGGCCTGAGTAGCAGGCAGTTTACTTTGGGAACAGTTTACTTTGGGAACTTTTCATCCGGACGTGAATATACTGCCCCCTAGCCTAGAGAGGTTAAAGTAGCCACCCTTTGCCTTTGACAGCTTTGCACACCCTTGGCATTCTCTCAACCAGCTTCATGAGGTAGTCACCTGGAATGCATTTCAATTAACAGGTGTGCCTTAAGTTAATTTGTGGAATTTTGTTCCTCAATGCGTTTGAGCCAGTCAGTTGTGTTGTGACAAGGTAGGGGTGGTATACCAAAGAAAGCCCTTTTTGGTAAAAGACCAATTCCATATTATGGAAAGAACAGCTCAAATAAGCAAAGAGAAATTACAGTCCATCATTACTTTAAGACATGAAGGTCAGTCAATCTGGACAATTTCAAGAACTTTGCAAGTCTTCAAGTGCAGTCACAAAACCATCAAGCTCTATGATGAAACTGGCTCTCATGAGGACCGCCACAGGAAAGGAAGACCCAGAGTTACCTCTACTGCAGAGGATAAGCATGAATCAGGCCTTCATGGTCAAATTGCTGCAAAGAAACCACTACTAAAGGACACTAATAAGAAGAGACTTGCTTGGGCCAAGAAACACAAGCAATGCACATTAGACCGGTGGAAATCTGTCCTTTGGTCTGATGAGTCAATTTTAGATTTTTGGTTCCAACCGCTGTGTCTTTGTGAGATGCAGAGTAGATGAACGGATGATCTACGCATGTGTGGTAAGCACCTGAAGCATGGAGGAGGTATGGGGGTGTTTTGCTGGTGACACTGTAAGTGATTTATTTAGAATTCAAGGCACACTTAACTAGCATGGCTACCACAGTATTCTGCAGTGATACGCCGTCCCATTTGATTTGGCTTAGTGGGACTATCATTTGTTTTTCAACAGGACAATGACCCAACACACTTCCAGGCTGTATAACGGGTATTTGACCAAGAAGGAGAGTGATGGAGTGCTGCATCAGATGAGCTGGCCTCCACAATCATCCGACCTCAACCCAATTGAGATGAGTTGGACCTTAGAGTGAAGGTCAAGCAGCCAACATGTGCTCAGCATATGTGGGAAGTCCTTCAAGACTGTTGGAAAATCATTCCAGGTGAAGCTGGTTGAGAGAATGCCAAGAGTGTGCAAAGCTGTTATCAAGGCAAATGGTGGCTATTTGAAGATTCTCAAATATAAAATATATTTTGATTTGTTTAACACTTTTGGTTACTACATGATTCCATATGTGTTCGTAGTTTTGATGTCTTCACTATTATTCTACAATGTAGAAAATAGTAAAATTAAAGAAAAACCCTTGAATGAGTAGTTGTGTCCAAACTTTTGACTGGTACTCTACATTCTTATGTGGTTTACAAACCGGTAGAAAAGCTGAGAGTGTTTTTGTGACTTGGCGGTCTGAGCAGGCTGCCTTGGATCTGTTTCCCAGCATGTCAACAAGAGACTGAGCTGGAGCAGCGGCCATTTTGGAACGTATGTTTTACCATGGCAAGCTCAATGTTTACGTAATGCAGCAGCTTTAAAACTCTTATTCTATCACTCTGATCCTTATCTTTGTGTGCTCTGCAAATTCACAGGGATTAGGAAAACGCATTCACAGAACACCGTTTACTTCAGAGGAAACAACATGAAGTGGGGATAATGATAGATTAACCATATGCACCACTTCAACAGATCAGTTTCAGGGAGGTGTTAGGAATAGAAGTGAATCATGACATTTTATTTTCCCTGGACACCTAAATTGTGTGTTTGTGTGGCTATCTCTGGAAATGCCTTGTCTGTTTTGATAGTGTGATCATCTGTGATTTTCCTCACACACACACACACACACACACACAGTCCTATTTTTATTCCCGTTTAGCTTCATGCCACATATCTTGGCAGCGAAGGGGACCTCCCATCGAACACATGAGCCGGAGTCTGTTCCACATGTACAAATACCACTACCACCCAAAGAAAACACTTGACTTCATTGAAAAAGTGGTTACAAGCCGAAATCAATAGTGTCTTAAGGGAAGGGCCCTCATCTTGAGAATGGAAAAGCGTGTGTGTGTGTGCGCGAAAGAAAGACCATAGTAAAGTTAGACCCTTTCTTACTGGAATAACAGCAGCAGATCGACAAAGCTGTGAGTTTTATAGGAATATCTTGGCTCCCACCCGCTAATGAAATGAAAGAGCTGTTGATCTACTGTGTAATGACTAAATCAGTCGTCCTATAATGACATAGTCCATAACATTAATAGTAGGGTCTTTGTTTCAGTTACTACGAAAAAAGATCACATTCAATATGAATGCAGTTGTTCATTATGAACCTTCTGTGTGTCCCTCACTCTGCTGTCATCAACCTCTTATCTCACCTTCATCGTCTGGCTGGAATTCTCTACTTAGATTAATTCAGTTTAAAGTCCTGGTTTAGTTCTGTGCTGTCCTAAATTTAAATCAGACTCTTTAGAATCAGTTTTAAATGGAGAGGGATGGCAGCCACTTTGCCAGTGCCAATAAACTTTAATTCTCTGAAGCAGAATTTTTTTTTTCACACCAATGAGTCGTTGGCCAGGCCCATTGATTTTAGAGAGGACCATGTCAGAAAGAGAGAAGCATCGGATGGTTGTAGCCTTGTGCAGAGAGGGAGTCATTAAACCAGCCCTGCTAAGGCTTAGGTTATTGGAGTTATTTAATGGCTCTAATGCCTTGATACCGATGTATAATGGCTATTGGCAAAAGAGCACCTGCTAAGGCGTGCAGACTCAGAGAGGGGGGGTGGGGGGAATCCAGTGTAGTTCCTATCTCTGCCACATGGTGGGGCTAGGCGTCACCCCCACTTGTCCCCAGAGAATCTGAAAGGTTTTTAGTTACAGTATGTTTTGTAGTGGTGGAGAAGTAGCCTGGCTGACTTGACCCATGGGTCAACAAGACTAGTGGAGAAGAGACTTTGATTTTCATTTTACAGGTAGGCTTTGTCTAACCCCTTACACTTGGCCTATAGGGATACATTGAAATATTTATTACAGAGGAAATATGGAAGCATATGCATAACCATGCTCTCCTAACTGTCCCAATGAGGAACTAGAGCAAGCACACTTTTGGAACACAGCCCTACATCCCCGTCTTTACACAATTACTGTTTGCGCAATCCGAAAACGATCTATTATATAACGCAATCTGAGTCAGGTGGGCATAATTTGAAAGCTTGTTCTATTGCCAACATGACTAGCTAAGTTCTAAAATACGATCTTAGTGTCAGGCTTTCGCAAGGCATTCAGAGAAGCAGATCGTAATAGAATGGAGTCATGAGTCCATATGTGTGATCCATGGCAAATGTTCTTAGCAAACAGGCTCGTTCTGTTCAGGACAACCCAGAGTATAACGGCATGTCATCTTGTAACTGTACATCAGACATAGTGATCATAAATGGTGACACTGTATATTACATGCGCTTTATGATATGGAAATGTGAAGTGCACATTTGGACTCATGGGTGTTTGGCATGCTTGAATGACATCAAAGCGGTATTTATTATAATCCTCAACTTATCTTTCAAAATATATAGAGCCCTTGTAATTTACAGCATTTCCTTCACCCAGACCTAAGACAATGTTGCCAAATTAGCCGGAGGATGGGGGCAACATCTTGATGTGTGCGGTGCTAAAGTTCAGAACGTCTGTCAGTCAAAACCCATACGGAGCTGTGAAGCGCAGAGCCTGAGCTCTGACGTCATGTATAGCATGTTACTGTACAGACACTGCGTTCCAATTCCTGTGCTTATCTATGTCCAAATCTTTCATTTTTCAACCCGTATACGGATACGATTGGAAAAGACTACAGACAAACAATATTTGGGCTTCAATTATGTTGACTGACTGGTTGTGATGTCTCTCCCTCTCTTCCACAGGTCTCTGAACACGCTGAACTGTCCTGGATCCTAGGCTGTCTTACCAGTATGCCTCGACTCAGACATCTGCCTCAGTGGAAGGTACAGAACGTCT
This sequence comes from Oncorhynchus mykiss, assembly GCF_013265735.2. NCBI lineage: Eukaryota > Metazoa > Chordata > Actinopteri > Salmoniformes > Salmonidae > Oncorhynchus > Oncorhynchus mykiss. The sequence continues at coordinate 65,596,626 of NC_048567.1, forward strand.
TGGGAATGCTGTGGACTTTGAAATACAGTGGTAGAACCACTGAATGACTTTACTTGGACAAATCATGAGTTTTTGTAAATTATACATTGATTTCAAATGGAGAATTGTGCTGCACTCAGTAAATGGGAGAATTGTGCTGATAAGTACAATTATTTAGTCAAGTTACAAATGGTGGAAAAGTCAATGCTTTTCTTCCATCTTCCTCCATTTTCAGCGTCCTGACTATTGTTTTAGTCCTGTTTGTTTCTCATACCTCACCTGCCAGATCTGTTTTATCGTTCTCATAATGACAGTGATTTCCCTGGCCACATGCAGTTTTACTAGGATGCCAGAGGGAAGGAAGGGACAGCCAGCAGTGTTCTGGTTATACTCAGAAAACACCTTTTGTTTACTCAACCGATGAGTTCATGTCAAACGTGGCAGAAAATGTCCCTTGAATTCAGCCATGTTGGGTTTGTGGGAGCACTCTTAAAAATAACCCAACATGTTTTTCTTTTCTTGTTCCCTCTCTCCCCCTCCTTTAATTTCTCTTCCTGCTCTCTCTCCGTCTCTCTTTCTATCCCCTCTCCCCAGATGAAGAGTAAACAGAGGAATGAGGGGAGTGTGGGGCTGTACACTTACCCCGTCCTGCAGGCTGCAGATATTCTCCTCTACAAGTGAGCTCAGTCTCTACAGTACCACATTGTGTCTGTGTTGCTGCTGCCTCAAATTAATAAAATATTTAAGACAACTTTTAGTAAGTTTGGGTTTTCTCCTTTGTTCTGACAGGTCCACTCACGTCCCAGTAGGAGAAGATCAGGTTCAACATCTGGAGCTGGCTCAGGACCTGGCCCGCATTTTCAACAACACCTACGGAGACTTCTTCCCTGAGCCACGTGCTCTGCTTAGTAAGTCAGCACACTGTATGATCATTGGTTATATTTGCAGGCAGAGTACTCAACATTTCTCTCGCTCTCTGTTTCTCATACACGTCCAGATGCAAATATATACACATACAGAAAGACACATGGCCAGCATGTTCTACTGATGGAGACTGACAGAAAGACACATGGCCAGCATGTTCTACTGATGGAGCCTGACAGAAAGACACATGGCTAGCATGTTCTACTGATGGAGACTGACAGAAAGACACATGGCCAGCATGTTCTACTGATGGAGCCTGACAGAAAGACACATGGCCAGCATGTTATACTGATGGAGCCTGACAGAAAGACACATGGCCAGCATGTTCTACTGATGGAGCCTGACAGAAAGACACATGGCTAGCATGTTCTACTGATGGAGACTGACGAAGACACATGGCCAGCATGTTCTACTGATGGAGACTGACAGAAAGACACATGGCCAGCATGTTCTACTGATGGAGACTGACAGAAAGACACATGGCCAGCATGTTCTACTGATGGAGCCTGACAGAAAGACACATGGCCAGCATGTTCTACTGATGGAGCCTGATAGAAAGACACATGGCTAGCATGTTCTACTGATGGAGACTGACAGAAATACACATGGCCAGCATGTTCTACTGATGGAGACTGACAGAAAGACACATGGCCAGCATGTTCTACTGATGGAGCCTGACAGAAAGACACATGGCCAGCATGTTATACTGATGGAGCCTGACAGAAAGACACATGGCCAGCATGTTCTACTGATGGAGCCTGACAGAAAGACACATGGCCAGCATGTTCTACTGATGGAGCCTGACAGAAAGACACATGGCTAGCATGTTCTACTGATGGAGACTGACGAAGACACATGGCCAGCATGTTCTACTGATGGAGACTGACAGAAAGACACATGGCCAGCATGTTCTACTGATGGAGACTGACAGAAAGACACATGGCCAGCATGTTCTACTGATGGAGCCTGACAGAAAGACACATGGCCAGCATGTTCTACGGATGGAGACTGACAGAAAGACACATGGCCAGCATGTTCTACGGATGGAGACTGACAAAGACACATGGCCAGCATGTTCTACTGATGGAGACTGACAGAAAGACACATGGCCAGCATGTTCTCCATCATTATGGCCATCGCAAAAGCATAAGATATAACCAACCATGCGTGTAATGGGGCTTTGATTAAAGGATTGTTCCTGTCATTTTATCTGAGAACTAGAGTGATAATATATATTTTTTTTGGGGGGGGGTGCTCTGTCCTCAAGATGACTTGGTGTGTGTGTTGATGCTGTGTGTGTTGAGATGAATAGATGTGTGTGTATTACAGGGGTTGTCAGCAGTTTGACACCTGTCAATCATCAGCTGCGTCTTTGAAACCAAATCAAAGATGTCCTCTTAAATCACCCTGACACTAAGAGATTATCAGGATATGGACCCTCACACCCCCTCTTCACCCTCTATTACCACCCCCATGCACACTGGCTTCTCTGCTCACAGCATACTGCCAGGACCTGGTTCTTATGGTGACATGATTCAAAAGGGATTCATTTGAAGCAAGGATATCATGCATACATCCACCTTTAATAAGAGGCTATAGCTATATCGCTGCATAACACAACCCAGCCTTAACAAGATCTATTCTCTTTCATCCCAATCAGGCTCCACGCGGAAGGTGAAATCCCTCCGTGACCCCTCCTCCAAGATGTCCAAATCAGACCCCCAGAAGATGGCCACTGTCAACCTCACCGACTCTCCCGACGACATCGTCCTCAAGATCCGCCGCTCCGTCACAGACTTCACCTCTGAGGTGACATTTGACCCTGAGGTTCGTCCGGGCGTGTCCAACCTGGTGCTGATTCATGCGGCAGTGGCGGGGTGCACAGTAGAGGAGGCAGTAGCGTGGGCCAAGGGGCTGGACACGGGAAAGTACAAACAGCTGGTAGCGGATGCCGTGGTGCAGCGGCTCACACCAATCAAGGAGGAGATTGAGAGGCTGAGGGGGGACAGGGGGCACCTGGAGAGGCTGCTGGCCCACGGAGCCCAGAGGGCCAGGGAGCTGGCTGCACCTGTACTCAAGGAGGTCCGCCACAGAGTAGGCTTCTGCTGAGGGGAAAAGGGGGGATCAAATTGCCTGTTTTCTATGGTTTGTCAATTAATTAATTAAATTTACTTCTGAATAATCCCAATCCAGAAAGTGTGTGTGTGTGTGTGACTGACTGTAAGATTGGCTATGGTGCTTGACTATGTGTTGTCATTTATGAGGCTCTGTGCCTTGTTTCATATTGCTGATAATGCTTTTTTTTATTATTTAAAGAATAAATATGTGCAATATACTCTGTGGGTTTCTCAAGCTCTATCACACACAACACACACACCTTCCCTTCATGGCCTTCATCAGACAGTCTGGGTAGTGAGTAGGCTAATGCCCTGTCAATAGTAGGCATTCTGCCTGTTCAGTTGTGGGCTCTGGTCTATAGATGAAGATGGAACATGGAGAAGAGCTCAACCTCACTGTGATACTTGGATAGACTAACCTGCGATCTGGACTGCTTAGGATAATATTTTTACACTCTGTGGTTTATCCTGATATTTTCTCCCACAGTCCTGGTGATGAAAAACAACCCTCTGTGGGAGCTGGACAAATATGGCAGAAAATAGTCTATTCATAATAGCCTACAATGACTAAGGAGTAGGCTACCAAATTTAATTTAATACATGCAATATATTTATATATTCAAGGATCTTTCAGTATAAAACGTATAATATATTTTATAAGATCATTTTAATGTAATCTAATCTCGCATGAGAAATAAAAATGGGTTTATTCGAATTTCTAATGTTTTTACGAAGGAGGTCGACTTGATTTTGTATTTTTAGTCTACCTCGGCTGAATCTCCTCTCAGATTTATATTCGATCCAGACGTCATCTGTGCCCGGAATATGTCCTGGTTTGTAGGCCTATCCGATAGTTGTGTTAAATGGAGTGTATGCCCAATTTGTCCATAGGAAAAGCTGTATTGTATCTCGATGGTATAGGCTAAAAACTCATAGGAAAATAGCCTGAACCTCCAAAGCTGCTGAAATACTCTGAAAGGACGGAAAGGCACTTTAATCCGCAACACACGTAGCCGGACTCAGGCTACTTTATGAAGTGTTAGATGAATTTCATTACAATAGAAAACATAAAGGAGGCAAATGCAGGTTCAAGTATTTAGTATTCATCTTATTTGACACTAAAAACAAACATTGAGGTTTTGTATTCGTTTTATTTTAAATTGTTTGACTTTTGTAGTATAGTTGGCTAATTGATTTAGGCTACTCATAAGTTTGAAATAACATTGTACCCCTTAACTAATAATTTTTTATTTCTTAGTATGTAATGAATTAATCTCAGAAATGCATTAGCCAAAGTTTGGTTAGGCTATTGATAGTCCTGGCAGTATGCTGTGAGCAGACAAGTCAGGGTGCATGGGGGTGGTAATTGTCTTTTTTCAGAGCAATAAATCACATTCAGAAACCAAATACACTGTCATTATTTCCACATTCCCTATAATTCCCATGTTAAACTAAGTTCCAATTTCTGTTGGACTATTCATTTTTCATCCTTGGGCAACATTTCTGAATGAGTATTTGTATGCTATCCTGTTCTTTTCCCATAACTGCACCAGCTCATTGTATAAATACCACACAATTTCACACTCAATTCATGTAAATATGTACAAAGTATTCCAGTAGATTTTTTTGTGATTTAATTTGTAGGAAAATACATTTTTTTGGGCAATCTTCAGAACAACCTTTTGGAAGTAATTGGAGCAATGCATTTTGGGTTCTACACTGCCTTTTTTTGTGTCCAATATTTATTTATATAAAAAACATGTTTTTAATCCAATAATCCAGTATTGTCACCGAAATAATTATAATATAATAGTAACCATGTGTTTTTTTATTTCTATTAATGCCAATACTGTTTTCTATGCTTGTTTTCACTTAACACTTTGGGATACTGGTGCACTTGTAGTCATAGGCCCTTTTTTCGTGTAGGCAACAGTAGGCCTATACGATTTTCTTCATAACACATTTCATATTTCGTGAAGCCTACATTACACAATTTTCTTCATAATGCATTTAATACAAGGCTCCACTTTTTTGTGTACATTACACCATTTCTTTCATAATGCATTTTATTCAAGGCTATGTTGAATTTTATGAGGGTTGCCAGATTTGAGAGAGACAGATTTTGTTTTGTGCTATCAATGAAGGTATTTCATTGGGGAATGCAGATACATTTTAATGATGGGAAATTATAATACACACTATAATACGCACACAAACACTTACACACACTACTTTGTTTGTACTCCTGTTATAGCCAACTGTTGTATTAATCATTTGTTAAATATTTATCATGTATTCATTCTTTAACTGTTTAAATGTTTGTAGTTTGCATGTTTCAGTAATGATTAACTAAATTAATTAATTAAATAGTCATAAATCTCTGCTTGATTTAGCTTTTGCTATATTTGGCATTTTTATACATATTCTGTATTTCCATTGAAATAAATACTTAAACCAACACACTACTGTAAATAAATGCACATTACCTGTTATAAAATGGAAATTGCTCTCAGTAAATATATATGGTGAGAAATGTCATGTCTGAAGCCATACGGTAGGGTAGCCTAGTGGTTAGAGCGTTGCACTAGTAACCGGAAGGTTCAAAGTTCAAACCCCTGAGCTGACAAGGTACAAATCTGTCATTCTGCCCCTGAACAGGCAGTTAACCCACTGTTCCTAGGCCATCATTGAAAATAAGAATTTGTTCTTAACTGACTTGCCTAAAGGTAAAATAAATCAATACGGCAATGGGTTTCACAGCCCTATAATAATGATGATATATCACCTTAAAAGGGGGTTATTTTCAACCTCTGGGGTATATATAACATGTTGTGCGAAGTGGTATAGGAGAGTCTGACAAATAACCCCTAACTTGAGTTCAGTCTTCGCCAATGAGAACCAAGAGGCTTTGTGATGGATACTCCAATGCCCTGACTTTGTTGTCCTTAAGCCATTTTGCCATGACTTTGGAAGTATGCTTGGGGTCATTGTCCATTTGGACATAACGATGGTCATTATGGCCAAACAGTTATATTTTGTTTCATCAGATTAGAGGGCATTTCTCCAAAAAGTACGATCTTTGTCCCCATGTGCAGTTGCAAACCGTAGTCTGGCTTTTTTATGGCGGTTTGGGATCAGTTGCTTCTTCCTTGCTGAGCGGCCTTTCAGGTTATGTCGATATAGGACTCGTTTTACTGTGGATATAGATGCCTTTATACCTGTTTCCTCCAGCATCTTCACAAGGTCCTTTGCTGTTGTTCTAGGATTGATTTGTACTTTTCGCACCAAAGTACGTTAATCTCTAGGAGATGAATTATAAGTGAAATAATCTGTCTGTAAAAAATTGTTGGAAAAATTACTTGTGTCATGCACAAAGTGGATGTCCTATCCGACTTGCCAAAACTATAGTTTGTTAACTAGAAATTTGTGGAGTGGCTGAAAACGAGTTTTAATGACTCCAATTTAAGTGTATGTAAACTTTCAGACTTCAACTGTATGTTGTAAACAAGAGCTGGTGCTCGAACTCTAAGGAAGTCTCAAGGTTTTGCTCACCTGAGGTACAGTATCTCATGATAAGCTGTAGACCACACTATTTACCAAGAGAGTTTTCATCTGTATTTTTTGTAGCTGTCTACAGACCACCACAAATCGATGCTGGCACTAAGACTACACTCAATGAGCTGTATACTGCCATAAGTAAACAGGAAAACGCACAGATTTGGCGTTCCTAGTGGTCGGGGACTTTAATGCAGGAAAACTCATCAGTTTTACCTCATTTCTACCAACATCTTAAATGTGCAACCAGAGTGAAAAAAACTCTAGACCACATTTACTCCACACGCAAAGATGTGTACAAAGCTCTCCCTCGCCCTCCATTTGGCAAATCTGACCATAATTCTATCCTCCTGATTCCTGCTTACAAACAAAAACTAAAGCAGGAAGCACCAGCGACTTGGTCAATAAGAAAGTGGTCAGATGAAGCAGATGCTAAGCTACAGGACCGTTTTGCTAGCACAGACTGGAATATGTTCCGGGATTCTTCCGATATCATTGAGGAGTACACCACATCAGTCACTAGCTTCATCAATAAGTGCATCGATGACGACGTCCCACAGTGACCTTACGTACATACCCCAACCAGAAGCCATGGATTACAGGCAACATCCGCACTGAGCTAAAGGGTAGAACTGCTGGTTTCAAGGAGCAGGACTCAAACCCGGAAGCTTATAAGAAATCGCACTATGCCCTCCGACGAATCATCAAACAGGCAAAGCGTCAGTACAAGACTAAGATTGAATTGTACTACACCGGCTCCGATGCTCGTCGGATGTGGCAGGGCTTGAAAACTATTACAGACTACAAAGGGAAGCACAGCCGCGAGCTGCCCAGTGACACGAGCCTACCAGACGAGCTAAATTACTTCAATGCTCGCTTCGAGGCAATTAACACTGAAGCATGCATGAGAGCATCAGCTGTTCCAGACGACTGTGTGATCGCCGTAGCCGATGTTGAGTAAGACTTTTTAAACGGGTCAACATTCACAAGGTCGCAGGGTCAGACGGATTACCAGGACGTGTACTCCGAGCATGTGCTGACCAACTGGCAAGTGTCTTCACTGACATTTTCAAATTCTCCCTGTCTGAGTCGTAATACCAACATGTTTCAAGCAAACCACCATAGTCCCTGTGCCCAAGAACACTAAGGGAACCTGCCTAAATGACTACCGACCTGTAGCACTCACATCTGTAGCCATGAAGTGCTTTGAAAGGCTGGTCATGGCTTACATCAACACCATTATCCCAGAAACCCTAGACCGACTCCAATTTGCATACCGCCAAACAGATCCACAGATGATGCAATCTCTAGTGCACTCCACACTGCCCTTTCACACCTGGACAAAAGGAACACCTATGTGAGAATGTCATTGATTGACTACAGCTCAGCGTTCAACACCATAGTGCCCTCAAAGCTCATCACTAAGCTAAGGACCCTGGGACTAAACACCTCCCTCTGCAACTGGATCCTGGACTTCCTGACAGGCCGCATTCAGGTGGTAAGGGTAGGTAACAACACATCTGCCACAATGATCCTCAACACGGGAGCCCCTCAGGGGTGCGTGCTCAGTCCCCTCCTGTACTCCCTGTTCACTCATGACTGCATGGCCAGGCACGACTCCAACACCATCATTAAGTTTGCCGATGACACAACAGTGGTAGGCCTGACCACAGACAACGGCGAGACAGCCTATATGTAGGTGGTCAGAGACATGGCCGTGTGGTGCCAGGACAACAACCTCTCCCTCAATGTGATCAAGACAAAAAATATGTTTGTGGACTACAGGAAAAGGAGGACAGAGCACGCCCCCATTCACATCGCCAGGGCTGTAGTAGAGCAGGTTGAGAGCTTCTGTATGGCAACTGCTTGGCCTCCGACTGCAAGGCACTACAGGGGGTAGTGTGTACGGCCCAGTACATCACTGGGGCCAAGCTTCCTGCCATCCAGGACCTCTATACCAGGCGGTGTCAGAGGAAGACCCTAAAAATTGTTAAAGACTCCAGCCACCCTAGACTGTTCTCTCTGCTACCGCATGCCAAGTAAAGATCCAAAACGATTCTCAACAGCTTCTACCCCCAAGCCGTAAGGCTCCTGAACAGCTAATCAAATGGCTACCCAGACTATTTTCATTACCCCCCCCCCCCCCCCCCCCTTTTACGCTGCTGCTATTCTCTGTTTATCTATTGGGGCATAGTCACTTTAACTCTACGTACTTGTACATATTATCTCAATTACCTTGACTAACCGGTGCCCCCGCACATTGACTCTGTACCGGTACCCCCTGTATATAGCCTCCACATTGACTCTGTACCGGTACCCCTGTATATGTCCTTGCTATTGTTATTTTACTGCTGCTCTTTAATTATTATTATTTTTTTTACATATCTATTTTTTACTTAACACATATTTTTCTTAACTGCATTGTTGGTTAAAAGGCTTGTAAGTAAGCATTTCACTGTATTCGGCGCATGTGACAAATAACATTTTATTTTATTTACAAATCTGCTGAAATACTTTTAGTACATATTTGCACAAATTGAGTGTGAGATTGTGTTGCAACACAACACTGAATCCACAAAATAGATTTTCACTAGTATCAATCAGTGAATGATTTTCACAGAAATATCAGGATTTGGTCCCTTCAATTCAGAACTTTGCATTCAGTGTATAGAAAGCTTTCCAAAAAGTGTCCTAAAGAGCCACTGAACGGCCTCCCGGGTGGTGCAGGGGTTAAGGGCGCTGTACTCCAGCGCCAGCTGTGCTACCAGAGACTCTGGGTTCGTGCCCAGGCTCTGTCGTAACCGGCCGCGACCGGGAGGTCTGTGGGACGACGCACAATTGGCCTAGCATTGTCCGGGTTAGGGAGGGTTTGGCCGGTAGGGATATCCTTGTCTCATCGCGCACCAGCGACTCCTGTGGCGGGCCGGGCGCAGTGCACGCTAGCCAAGGTTGCCAGGTGCACTGTGTTTCCTCCGACACATTGGTGCGGCTGGCTTCTGGGTTGGATGCGCGCTTGGTTGTGGGTTGTGTATCGGAGGATGCATGACTTTCAACCTTCGTCTCTCCCGAGCCCGTAAGGGAGTTGTAGCGATGAGACAAGATAGTAGCTACTAAAACAATTGGATACCACGAAAAAGGGGTAAAAATAAAAAAAACATTTTTTTTTTAAAGAGCAACGATGATTGACACTTGTGTTTTTCTGTTGCTCTTTAGAAAAATGATATTTCAGTCTTGGAGCTGTTTCCTGACCGATTTCACGTTTGGTTAATGATGTTTGTCCCCCATGAAACACTGTAAACGTGGATTTTACTTCCTCAAAATAACCCAAATGAATCTTAGAACTCAAGAAATCTGTCATTTGTACATTTTTGCCAAGGATGTTTTAGTTTCACAACTGTACATCTAACTAAGGTGTTTGGTGTGGTATTTCTCAAGTAAAAAAATGCTCAATGTCTTGTCTTATGTAAACAAAGTCGGAGCTGCTGGAAAGGACTGTCTCACTGTCTATGCTCTTGGATAGAGCGCATCACTGCAGCTGTTCACCCCATGTTAGTGGGTAAATGGACATCGTCAAATCAAAACTCAACCTTAATTTATCCGTTGTGATGCTTGGACGTTCCAAACTCAGTTTTAAACCAGACTGACTTCATGACAAATTATCCTATTTACACTTTGTAGTCAATTTTGACATTAGATTAACTGTTTCTGACTCAAATTGATGCCACAGACCGGTTTCAAAGGCATTTGTTGCTTTTTAAAGACAGTCGCTCTTTAAGGCTAATTTCGTCATTAGAACCTTCAAGTGGTGATTTTAGCATATAAATCTTGGTGGGGCAAAAAAATAATTAAGTGGGATGCATGCCAGCAAAGCCACTACACCACACAACACTAAACAATACATTAATTGAACTATAATGGTGACACACTGTGCCCACAAACTGTTAGGGCCTACATAAAGCTGTCCCAGCAGCAGTCCGAACATCTTCCTATCAGCGGAATCTTGTCTGGCAGCGAAACAGTTCATTCAGCCTCATTTACTGCCTTTTTAAAAAACATAGTTGATATAGCTGACTTGCTTAAACAAATGTTGTTTCTAATGAAAATTGAGATGAACAAACTATGGCATAAGGGGACGACAAGCGGATAAGAGGCAATCCATCATTTCGATTAAGAGATTAATGAGCAAGCTACGACGGACGTAGTCAATATAACTATTTGTTTAGCACTTTTGAAATGTACAGCGACAGAATTCAGAACATGGTTCTTACAGTTTTCTCCCTGTACACCAAGTCAGAACTGTAGTATAAATGAAGGGGCATATAAGCACACAATGAAAGCTCTTACAATATTCAATGATTACATTTCTCTAAAACTGGTTATAGGCTTCATGTGCACCACCAAGTCAGAACAGTGGGCGAAATTAAGAGGGGTAAATAGACAATTATTAGGGTGAAGCCCATGGGCTACTAACATCTTACTACACAACATACCCTTATGTATACTGTAGCTAAGAAAGTAATACTATCTCCCTGGCATATTACATCCTTTATGCAGCAGCATACAATATATGTTTGGACTCACCTTGTTGTGCTGTGCTCACATGAAAGGAAGATGGTGCGGCGGTCCTTCGTGGGCACATTTTGTCATCAAAGTCTGGCATTCTCTGGATTTATGGGGCTTTCAAAACAACATCATCTCTGGGAGAAAAAACAAGGTTGAATCATGATGATGCCATTGATCTTCAGTTCGTAGCTCTAGAAAGAGGCTGGATTTACTATTCCGAGTTAGATGACCGTTCAAAACATATTTTCCCAGTCAGAGCTCGTTTATTGCGGCACAAATCATGCTTCATTGACAACATGGCCAATGTTGACTGTTTATCATTTTAAACTTGGAAAAGAGCCCCTTAATCCTAGATTTGGGACCACACAGCCACTGTCACGGATTCCTTCCAAACCACTCATTGTTGAATTTGCTATTTCCAACTTGTTGTGTAATGTTTATGTCCTATGGTTGATGAGCACCGATATGTTTTATCTATAATTTCTCTTCATTATTTCTCTTCATATGACAAGGATTAAAAAGGATTGTCGACTTGATTCATGATGACTGCTAGCTAAGATTTTGAAAGTATGATGTTGATATGATCATTCCAATCAAAGCTACTGTACATATAATGTGGCCATTTTATCTGTGGCCAATGACCTTGAGCCTTCTTGGATGAGCACTTCTAACGTATATCTATGGCAGCACCAAAGGGGCTAGAATTTTCGAGGTGTCCCCTTAGACTTCGAGGTGACGTTGTGTCCCCATGAGTGACAGAACACTGAGCCAATCACAGCGCAATGCTCCTTATTTTCTGCTGGCTTGCCCCACCACCACAGAAAGCACTGTGCTAGGCTGAAACCTCTGCATTTGTGCCGCCATAATCAAGAAAAAAAAATAGACCATGTTTGTATTAACTCAATTACATATGTTTTTACATTATTTGCAAACTGATATGTGACACATATTAATGCCAAAATAACATGCAAAACAGGCAAGCCCCCAAAAAATGTGTGCAAAAAATGTGGGGCTCAAAACAGGTGGAGCAGAGCTGAATGACGGGTCACCACCAGAACCTTCATAGGATCATCTTCAATCTCTGAGCTGTTTCGCAAAACCATTGTTTTTAATGTTGCACTTGAAAACACTCAATCTAACGCCTGCCTCAGAGCAGTCGTAGAACAGCAAGAACTAAGTGCTTCCTTATAGGTTCTCTTTCTTCACTGCTGCATCAATTTATACACAAACATCTCTGCTAAAAATAGAATCACATAGTTTATCCGTCTCTGTGTTACTGCTGATAACTTCAGAACTAAGTTCACTACAAATACAAAGTTGCCAATGTCTTTGCAATTGATACGAACAAGCAATGTGCGAAAATATGATTCAAATGAGCAGAGATGACTGCATTAATATATTAACAGTCTGCTATGCATATTTCAATCATGTTGAAATACATTTTATGTTCAATCAACTGAGTTCTGTAATTTGTCTCAATATATTTCATGATGTGTAGCCTGGCATATGCGCAATGATGTGCCACATCTGTGATTTAGTGAATTGTTATTGGGTAAGCATTAGAATAAGCACCTCAATATTTAGTGGTAATACCAGCCGCCCACAGGGCACAGACGTCATGTCTGGTTTTGATTTACATTTGGTTGAGTTGTCAACTAACGTGTAATCAACTAAAAATGTACTATGTCATTGGACTTAGGTTAAAAGTTTTGGGGTAAAATACGAAATTATCTTACTTGCAGGGAGATCCTTGAAGATTGATGTCGAAGTGGACTTTATCCACGTCCAGAAGACATCGGAAAATGCCTTCAAAACCGGCCACTAGGGGCAAAAGTGAGCGCTATTACCATCAAGTAGGCTTGGGTTTTGCTAGGATGTTGTGGATCGGATGGTGGATGGGCGTACACCCATGACTCCGGATCACTGGTTTTACTTTTTTGGTTTTAACCCTATCACAATCTTTAACTCTTACCTTAACCATTCGGAATGAGTGCCTGAACTTAACCCTTAACCTAACTTTTACATTTGGATAAATGGAAGAAACAAAGCAGCAGGAGCAACAAAAACTTCGAAAATTGACATTTGGAGCCACTTCGAAATTTGACGTTTAGAGAATGTGGATGAATGTATAATTCTGCAGTGACTGTGAGAGCTTGTTGCTGTATGAGTTTTTGGAAATCCAATTAGTTTTCTATGTAGTTTCAAAGTCATCATATTGATTTTTTGGGGGTTGAAATGACACCATTCAACCAGTTGTGGCCCAGTGGGTGATCCGTCGTCAGTATTGTGAAATAATTATAATATTAAGGTAAGATTTGAATGGAAAAAGCTGATCTGAGAGCAGAGCTCGATTTCTTTCCTTAGCGACCGTTCTCTGTGTGGTGTTTTGGGAAACGCATGTTACATCTTCGGCTGTTTTTATTTTATTTTATTTAACCTTTATGTAACTAGGCAAGTCAGTTAATAACAAATTCTTATTTACAAAGGCAAAAGGCCTCCTTCGGGGACAGGGGCTGTGATAAAACACACATAACGACATAAGAGACACCACAACACTACATAAAGAGAGACCTAAGGCGACGACATAGCATGGCAGCAACACATGACAGCGCAGCATAGTAGCAACACAACATGGTAGCAGCACAAAACATGGTACAACATTATTGGGCACAGACAACAACACAAAGGGCAAGAAGCTAGAGACAACCACACATAACGCGAAGAAGCCACACGGTCAGTAAGAGTGTCAACGAAAGATGCATCATTAAAACAGTCCTAAGCCTAAATTCCATCGCTATCGGAAACCGGGTCCTGAGCCTCGTTTCCCAGTTGTGACGTAACTTAACCTGATGATCGTACCAGATGCATCATTATTTATGAGCCAAGTTTTTATGTGTTTCCCAAACAAGCACATAGAGAGAACGTTTGCTAAGTGTGTCGTTAGACTGTCCACATTGATAGGATCGAAAGAAAAGCAGCGCTCTCAGATCAGCTTTCTCCTTTTAAATATTACCTTTACATTATAATTGTTACACAATACTGACGACATATCAGCTCCTAGAGAGATATTACCACCTATGGCTGCAAATAGGCTATTGAGGCGGATTATTATGCTTAAATTTGATTAATCCAATAATAATGCACTTAATCACAGACAGGGCACATAATAGCGCACGTCACACAAACATATTGAGGAAAAAATGACAGACCGTAGCCTAGTAGCAAATTACAACTCAATGAATTGAACATGAACTGTATTTAAATATGTTTGAAATGGCCTATATAGGCCCATGTATTCTATGTATCTATTAATGCAACCATCTCTGTTTTCATTTGAAGCATCATTTTATCCTTCACTTGTTTGTAACAATTGCAAATAGACCTACTTTGGCAACTTTTTTTGTAGTCAACTTCGTTCTGAAGTTATCGGCGGTCACAGTCACAGCCTAAACATCTTCATTCTATGTTTAGCAGATATATTCTGTGAATAAAGTGATGCAGAAGGGCACAACATAATCTGATGCACTTTGGCTGCTCTACACGTGGTCTGGATCATTCGTAGATGGGCGAATGTTTTTAGAAGCCATGTTACAAACGAAGGCTCTGGGAGACACCCCCGCTACTATAAAGATGCATCATAAGAAGGTTTTAACGATTATCTTAACACTACTAAGGCTCTGGGAAACGAAGCCTTGAGCTGTCAGTTGATGTAGAGCGGACCGGGTCGCCTATAGCTTGAACTGTCAGTTCATTTGGAAGTGTTATACCAGCCGATGTGTTGTCATTTTGAATGGTTTAGCCTACTGCACCCCGACCTGTTTCCTCCTGCATGGTTTATTTCTCCGGGTCACGGGGTCAAACAACTTATTGCACTAATTGAAGGTGATGATGTTGAAGTCTTTAACCCTTTCATAATCAACAAAATTATATCCGGCTAGATAGTGGAAACTAAGAAGTAACCTATCTTATATCACAGATTAGCTAAAAGGGCTGTCATGTAAAACCCTCATGATGATCATCTGAAATGGACAACCCTAATTGGGTAGATTAGTGACGATATTTTAAATTTTCCATTAACATAAATTCGTTTAACGTTATGATTTTAGAATCGTCAACAGGGCTCGAGTATTTTATTATTATAGGCCCAATTCTTCCCTGAGGCTCTGAACAGTGCTTGACTTAGGCAGCACCTCATCGAGCTGAGTACCGACACCTCAGATTTTCTACTGCTTGAGGTCCTGTTCCTCTTATAGAATATTAGCTCAAACGTATTGTGTAGCTCCTGCACCTAAATGTAAACAATACCGGATTCACACTATTTGTCCTGGAATATTGGACATTATGCACAAATGTTGCATTGCGCCATTTTAGGGCTATGTGGCCACGGCAGGGGGCACTCTAAAAATCCAGGCATTTTAAGTATTAACGTTTGCACATTGCATAATATTGTTCATAACCTTATATCAAAGTTTGTTTGATGTATCATTATAATATTGTTAAATGGTTAACCATATTCATCACAATACTCTGTTATATCGGCCATCGGTTCGTTATTAAACTCGATAACAAAACCATTCCTTGCAAATATGAGCTTTTATTCACCCAACCTCAACCTCTTTCCCGTTTTACGTTTTCAATTATGGTTGACAAGTATTTTAATTTAACATGTAGCCCAATAGGACTGTAACCTATGTGATACGTTCATCTTTGTACGAGAAAGGAACACAACAATTGACTGTTTTTGTGGTTGTTCACATTTGTGTTTAAATATTTTCAAAATGTATGCATTATGAATTTAAGTTCCACATTGATAGGCCTTCAGCCATCACATCTTGAATTAAAGTGATCTTCTTTAACTTCTCCTATATTTTCTAAAGAATTTAACGATTAATTAACATGTTTAAACCTTGTTGTCCTTTAATTATTATTTACTCTGAATTGATGTATTATTAACGATTAATTCTCAGCTGGTGATTGATCGACAGTTTATTTATTCAGAACCCAAGGAACGCAAGGAGCATTTAGACTATAGGATCATTTCATCATCAAATTATAGACTAATATGCAACCACAATTTTGTAATTTTGTAGGTCTATGAAATTATAATTTTACCGCAACTCCAATACTATTGTTTATATTTTGATATTAGTTTTAGAAAAAGTATTTTATAATTAATTTAATTTGTTATTCAGCGTTTTTAATTAGAGGATCCTCAGATCTGTAGGCAGAAACATACAACAATACATAGCCTACATCAATTATAATAATCAAATAAATGTTATGCTTGTTTGAAAATGAATGGTTTACCAAGCGACTTTTTATTTTCTGTACATGGGGTTTCTTGGCCCAAGGAAACCTCGTTTGATTAGAGTCAAGGGGTCTCAAACTTAAAACGTTCCTAATTATAAAAGTGATATATGTAAGTTTATTCATGGGATGTTTTGTGTACTGTTGTTTTATCTCTGATATTAAACGTTTGCACAAATGCTTTTTTGCTGGCCCACATAACAAGATATTACTGCTTCGTTCAACATTAACCCACCATATATATATATAGGACATATTTCATACGTGTTTGTCCCGTATCTTTTTTTTCTAGTGGCACACTCAGGTTTTCTGAAGAATCCTGTAATGTAATGATTAGGCTATAGTCTAATAGAAAATATGATTAAGTCTACCATAAAAACCTTGTAATAACTCAAGAATAACATTTCTATTATGTTTGTCGAATCTTCTCCATTTGGAAAGATAGGATAAGCCAACCACTTTTCCTTATGTTTTGAGTGTGTTAACGTTATTCATTAGATAGGCTATTTAGATGGTTTTGCTAAACAGTTTTAAACATTTGGCCTCCAACTTGCTCCCCGACTCTACCAACAGCATGCGCGCTTTAGGATGAAAAGAATAGAGGCAAATAAAACTTATCAACACCTTGTTTTCAGTGTCTTCTAGTACACAGTGCACAGCTATAGATACAACGTTTCAATAAATTGGTAAGGATACATATTATCTTCTATATTCTCCCCTCAAACAAATAATCTTGCTTCTGACCAGGCCACCTGTCATGGTCTTTGAGTTCGCTCTGATTTTCAGCTGTTCATGAAGCTCTAACACAACTTAATTAAATCTGCTAAATTTTAAATAAAATAAAGCCCTACTCGTGCAGTAGGTTATGATACGTTCTGAATGATATTTATCAAATAAATGTAGTACTATTTTTTCCATAAATCCCTGACGATGTTGATTTAGTGCTGGATGGTCAGTTAAGAGAGTCCAGTTTCGGATTCCTCTTCCAGGAGTTGTTATTTCTCTCATCTGCAATTGGTTGACACATTTTGGCTCTCTCTCTTTCTAGGCTTCTCATTGGACGCGCGAGGTTTGACAGTGAGCGAGAGGGTTGCACTTAACGCTTCGGAAAAAAAGTTATCCAGAAGTGAGTATCAATCAGAGAGCGGGGAGAAGGACAAAAAGAGAAGAAGGAAGAGGCAGAAAAGCAGGACGGAGAGACAAAAGCGATAGATAACATTACTTTCGAGCAATCAAACGCGCCGTAGAGATGGCATATCATATTGTTAGAGGTTTGAAACATCATTTATAGTCATAGTTTTTGGATTACTTTCGTCATTGTCGACTTTTTGCACTGTTGTAAACATTGACGTGCGCATTTTCCTTGTGCTCACTGCTTGGACGGAGTTTTTGTTTTCCTTCTTGTGGATTTGCCTTGGGAGAAATGAGTGACAGGAGGCGATCTGCCGCTGCTCTGAGCTCGAGAGCGCACGCCTTTTCGGTGGAAGCCCTGATCGGGTCAAACAAGAAGAGAAAGCTCCGCGCCTGGGAGGAAAAGGAGCTGGAGTTGTCTATGGAGAGCCTCGCCACCAACGGACAATTAGGAGACGGCGACGACCCTGCACATTGTCTAGATATCGACCCCGGTCAGTGCGTAACCACCATTACTTCATATTTTGGGGTTGTTGAATATTGTTATGCTTCCATCACAAAACTACGGATTATATCTCATGGAAAAGAGGAATACAGAAAAGGCAACCATTTCATCACCATCTCAAAGATTACGAGTCATACTTTTTCCTCAGATAACTAATGTGGAATAGTATAGTAGCCTACTACTGTAGTCTAATAGTGCCCGTAAATAATATATGTTTGTAGTTTAACATAACTATATACCGTTGGCCTAATAGTGGTGTATTAACATTGTGTAAATTATCAAAGAAGTTAACCACAAAGTATTGATTTTGTATAAGAACCATTGCTTTAACAAATTAATTGACCTGTCAGTAGAAGCACGCAGAAAACGTAGTAGCTTCTCGTGGAAGGTCACGGTTAATTTTCTTATTGCGCTACTATATTAATTCATAACGTAAATGGTTACCTTAAAAGTTGTTTTACCATTGTTTTACAAATGACTACATATTGGTACAACATTGGTACAGCATGTGAGGCCAGTGCCCCCTCTCTATTAGGCCTAGCTGGGTAAAATCTATTTCACGTGTGCCTTCCCACTGAGCACAGACGTCAATTCAACGTCTATTACACATTGGTTCAATGTCATTTCATTGAAATGACGTGCAAACAACGTTGATTCAACCAGTGTGTGACCAGAGGGTCTCTATTGATACAATACAATTGGCCATACAGGTGACGCCAGTGGAGACATGATCAATTGTAATTAATATTTACATATTAAGATGGTCTTGAATTGAGAGAGATATTTGGCAGAGATGAGATAGGCCTACATTAGCAGCAAGGTTACACGAATTAGTGTAGTTTCTGTGGTGCAATGCAAATCATGAATTTTTGCATACAAGATATCGTAGAAATAAGCCAAATCTGGGTTTTTTATACAAAAAAAATGGTGAGTCCAAATATAATATAAGACAATGTGTGTGTGAAGAGAGTGTGTGTGTTGTTTGCACATGGTTAGCCTGTGTGTATTTTCTATTCCAATTTCGTGCAGCATATACAGACCTAGTCTGACGCCATAATTGTTCATATTTGGGAAACAATAGGCCAATGAAACGTACGTTTAAACAATTTGTATTATTATGTTGTATTGGTTTATTTTTCCGATAATATAAACTATTTCGCTATATGAAATTAAGGACACGCAACCCCCGTCTGCGTTTGACCTATAGGCCTACTCAAAATGTGTTCAGTGGATTACTTTAAGTCTAAGGAAAACATCAACACAGCTTTCAGTCAATTCTTGAGCCATAATATTATTTTGTAACATTTTAAATATATTTATTTTTACAGTGTATTCGCTATAGGAAAAACGGCGATTGTGTAGAGACTCGGGCCTCAATCTCCAAGTAGCACACACCTATATGAGCAATGGTGGGTATAAAGAATAGCCTAAAACAGAATTGGGACATCAATGTATATTTAATTCAAATTGATGATTATGAATTTTCTATGCCTAAATCCCAAAATTGCTCATTTTAATGGCCTGCAATGAATCACGTAGGCTTTTTATTACTGTCAAAACATTTCATATCCATAAATCGCAATTCTCAAAATCTTTTCAAAATCTTTTATCGTTTTTTATTTGTTGGAAATGTTGTAATTAGCAAAAGAAAGTAGCTTAGCCTATCAGGATTTTCAATAGGTCGAAGTTATTGCAGGCCTAGGCCTACTGTGCGCATGTCACATTATATTCAAGTTAGGATAGGCCTATCTATCATTTTAAATGCTAGAATGTTCTAAATTATTAACGAAGACAGCTAAATCTGTATGAAAAACTTTTATATGTCACAAATGTAATTTTGTGGGATTTGGAGCAGGTTTGAATTGAAGAACACTGCATTGATCTTATCGGAGAGACTGACGTCAAAAGCAGACAACAATGACACAATCTTGAGGCTTCGAGCTTTAGTATCCTTACTTTATTAACTACATGACGATGGATATATTCCATACCCTGGCCTATTCTAACCTCCTCTGGCCTCAGATATGAATCGTAGGCCTAATATAAATTGATAGATATCCTCTCAGCTCATTATAGCCTACATTGAATTTCAACAGACACGTAAACCAACAATCCCCATTACAACTGGATTCACAATAGGTATTGTAGCCTATAGACAAAAGGCGAATTCCTCCTGCTTTTTCTCAAATATCAAATATGTAGGCCTGCATTAATGATCTAAAAGGGTCTAAAACGTTTTGCATTACGGGCTATATGCCCATATATATATATATATATATATATATATTATTTGGTTAATTCAAATCACTGTAGACTCATTTAGCGTCACGTGCATGGCTTTATGATCTACTTATTTATTTTAAATTTTACAATACATTGTTGAGGCCTGGTCAAGCTGCATGGTCGAGAAGCCTTCAGCAAAATGACTGGACCCCCGCGCACAGAGGTTGCTGACTGAAATACGCCAGCCGCCAAGCGTTGGGCATTTGGTGGATGCCTCACAAATGAGGAGAACCGAACTAAATTAGTTCACAGCTGAGATGCAGGGTATCGGTACTACCATTGACAATTGGACAGCGAGCCAGTCAGTCAAATACAGGTTATGTATCCTCCACGGTTTCACATGAGCTGTTCCAGTTGGAGTCGTCATTAATTGAAAAGTCACGTTGTCTCGACGAGCTCCATGTCATTATGAGCCAGATTCCTGGCAGCGTTGCAGGCAGTGTGTGAGAGTATCCAGCCTTGACTAGCCTCCAGTTGACGCGTAGACCAGCCATCATTGAAAACAGCTCGTCTCTGTGGTCAGTTTGTGCGGTTTAGGCTTTTTACTTAATGATTTTGCCTCCATGTGAAGCTTTCAAACCGACATGGTCATATAACATTCTTATTGAAAGAAACGTCTTGGAAGAATATATAAAGATAGTGAGAACACCACACAATAGCTTAAACTGAATTAATCCCAATGTGTTTTCAGAGAACCAACATGTATGACAAACATGACCTTAGTTTCAGATAAGCACATGTAGGCCTGTCTGCAGAATTTCCCCTCCAAAGCAAGGACTATTATCAATATTAAATGACTTGCCTGAAATGTAAATATCAGCACTGTCAGGTGTGTGGAAGAGAGAACATTCAAAACCTGTAATTATATTATGGATAATAATTTAGTCTTGTATTTGTATTTTTACAGTCTATGGGGTGACATTGGATTTTAAGAGACAGGCATAGGCTACTGTCACTGAACTGTTGAATCTTTACTTTAAACCATATATTTGTGATTTTGTGTTTATTCTGTCCGTACTTCATTTAACTCTGTGGTTTAAATATGTTTTCCTATTCTGTATAATAATATATTATATACTGTATGATATACAAATTGTCACTTGGTACTGATTATCCCAGAACCATTTTCTACATTATAGACTCAAATGTAAAAATTCTGCCTCTGAGAAGAAAAGCCAAAATGTAAGACAACAGATGTGTGCGCTATTAAAATGGTTAAATCTTTCTTTTATTGCCTCTCCCTAACATGGGTCTGAATTAAATTCAGGCAGAAACAGGTGGTTCTGCTTCTTGTGGATTGGGTTACTCTTCAATTTCATGGTTGGTAGATTGCTACTTACCCACTCTGTTACAACTGTATTAAATGCATCTTCTATTCATAAACCTGTTTCCATAGGAAGGACTTTACCTTGTAAGGCAAGTGTGTAATGATCACCAATGACCAGATTAGTCATACTCTTTGAATAGTCCATTGTTGAATAGTCCATTGTCCCAATTCAATAGTCACACAAACATTTGTTAGTTTCTTAACATGTTTTTTTCCAAATTAGATCATTACATAGTGAATGAGTTTGTGTGTGAGAATAAGAAGCTAAAATCCATAATATTCTTTGTGTTATAAAAGTGTTATAATTCACATTGAAACTATCTAGATTTCTTTTTGTGACAAACCGAAGACATCATTATTGTTATTTTTTCAAACTTGGTAGACGTACAGGGAAAATCAATGTTCTCCGTCTAATGAGGTTCAACACAAGTTGATTTCTCTGTGCCTAACCACAAGTTAGTTTATAGGGTTTTGAAAAAGTGAGTGCTGTTCTCCATAGTTTAGTAGAGATTGGTGCAGTCTTTATTGGACAACTGTCTATGATTGTAGTTGGTCTGCATTAATCATGCAGTTGAGGTTAGCGCCAGATTTCTGACTCTGCTTCTACCTTTCTCTCTATTAGCTGCAGCGAGGTGCTACTTCCTTAAATATATGTATTTGTTCCTCTCTTCCTCTCACTCTGTCTCTTTCATTGTCTCCTCATTTCTCTCTCGATATCTTTCTTTTTACCCAGCAATATCCTGTGTAATGTGGGATAGATGTGTGTCGTTTCTCTCACTTGTGTTGCTCAGCTGTACTGACTGGTTATAGTGGGTGAGACAGAGCAGGCTGTCAGTGAGTAGGGGGACAGTGGGATAACTGTGGTGGACAGGGACTGGTCTGGTGACATATGAGGGACAACGTGGTGACTCATTGAAGGCTGGTAGACGTACACAGCGCAGCTTGATGACAGCAAAGGCCTGAGATGACAGCAGCAACCAGGCTGTCATGGTTGCTCTGAGCAGGCACAGATATCTGGTTTGGCCTCTCCCGCTGTGTGGCTGATGGCTGTGGGGCTGTATGGGCCAAATCAGCAGCCACTCTGTCAGCCTTGTTCTTCGGCTCACACATGGTGTGAGAGAGAGGATCATCACCGCCAATACGCTGAAAGGATCTCTCAAGTGGATGCCGAAAAGTCTTTCCCTTAAATATCTCACTCCTTTTCTCTGCACCTCTCTCTCGCTCTCTTTCTTCCTCTCTCTCGTTCTCTCTCTCTCTCTCATATTACTCTCTCACCCCCCTCTCTCACTAATCCCTCTCTCTCTCTCTCTCTCTCTCTCTCTCTCTCTCTCTCTCACCCCCCTCTCTCTCTAATCCCCCTCTCCCTCTCTCTCTCTCTGTCTCTCTCTCTCTCATCCCCGCCTCTCTCTCTCTCTCCCTCACCCCCCCCCCCTCTCTCACCCCCCCCCTCTCTCTCTCTCCCTCCCTCCCTCTCATCCCTTTCTCTCTGTCTCTGTAGTGTATCTGTCC
The DNA here is from genome assembly GCF_013265735.2 of Oncorhynchus mykiss. Lineage (NCBI taxonomy): Eukaryota > Metazoa > Chordata > Actinopteri > Salmoniformes > Salmonidae > Oncorhynchus > Oncorhynchus mykiss. The sequence continues at coordinate 65,619,826 of NC_048567.1, forward strand.
TGCCTGCAGTGTCTTCATGTCTCCACTCAATGCTCTTGTCTCTTGTTTTGGGGCTGGTGATCACTTGGTGGTTAGTCCTGGGCCACACTCCAGTCTTTAGCAGTCCTGCATCTGCATAACCCTGCTTACCTGGTGTGTCCTTCCAAAGCAACGTACTCATGTCAGGGCTCTCAATAAATAATACAATATTACATCCCTGGGACTAAGGTAACAACACATCCGCCACACTGATCGTCAACACAGGGGCCCCTTAGGGGTGCGTGCTCAGTCCCCTCCTGTACTCCCTGTTCACTCATGACTGCACGGCCAGACAGGACTCCAACATCATCATTAAATTTGCAGATGACACAACAGTGCCTGATCACAGTGCCTGATCACAGACAACGACGAGAAGAGACCTGGCCGTGTGGTGCCAGGACAACAACTCTCCCTCAACGTGATCAAGACAAAGGAGATGATTGTGGACTAGAGGAAAATAAGGACCAAGCATGCCCGAAAATCAAATCAAACCGAATTGTATTAGTCACATGCGCTGAATACAACAGGTGTGGGTAGACCTTACAGTGAAATGCTTACTTACGAGCCCCTAACCAACAATGCAGTTTTAAAAAATAAGGATAAGAATAAGAGATAAAAGTAACAAGTAATTAAAGAGTAGATAGTCTGGGTAGTCATTTGACTAGATGTTCATGAGTCTTACGGCTTGGGGGTAGAAGCTGTTTAGAAGCCTCTTGGACCTAGACTTGGCGCTCCGGTACCGCTTGCCGTGCGGTAGCAGAGAGAACAGTCTATGACTAGGGAGGCTGGAGACTTTGGCCATTTTTAGGCCCTTTCTCTGACACCGCCTGGTATAGAAGTCCTGGATGGCAGGAAGCTTGTCCCCAGTGATGTACTGGGCCGTTCACACTACCCTCTGTAGTGCCTTGTGGTCGGAGGCCGAGCAGTTGCCATACCAGGCAGTGATGCAACCAGTCAGGATGCTCTCGATGGGGCAGCTGTAGAACCTTTTGAGGATCTGAGGGCCCATGCCAAATCTTTTCAGTCTCCTGAGGGGGAATATGTTTTTTTGTGACCTCTTCGTGACTGTCCTAGTGTGCTTGGACCATGTTAGTTTGTTGGTGATGTGGACACGAAGGAACTTGAAGCTCTCAACCTGCTCCATTGTAGCCCCATCGTTGAGAATGGGGGCATAGGCCTCCCGGGTGGCGCAGTGGTTAAGGGCGCTGTACTTCAGCGCCAGCTGTGCCATCAGAGTCCCTGGGTTCATGCCCAGGCTCTGTCGCCGCGACCGGGAGGTCCGTGGGGCGACGCACAATTGGCCTAGCATCGTCCGGGTTAGGGAGGGCTTGGTCGGTAGGGATGTCCTTGTCTCATCGTGCACCAGTGACTCCTGTGGCGGGCCGGGCACAGTGCGCGCTAACCAAGGTTGCCAGGTGCACAGTGTTTCCTCCGACACATTGGTGCGGCTGGCTTCCGGGTTGGATGCGCGCTGTGTTAAGAAGCAGTGCGGCTTGGTTGGGTTGTGTATCGGAGGACGCATTTTCTCCCCAATTTCGTATTATCCAATTGTTGTAGTAGCTACTATCTTGTCTCATCGCTACAACTCCCGTACGGGCTTGGGAGAGACAAAGGTTGAAAGTCATGCGTCAAGTAAGTAAGCATTTCACTGTAATACAACACCTGTTGTATTCAGCGCATGTGACTAATACAATTCGGTTTGATTTGATTTTATATTGGCACAAACAAAGGAGACAGTACATTAATAAAAAATAGAATGCATAACTTTACAGTAGACTGTATAGAACTCTAGCTGGAACCAACAAAGGGTGGGCCAAAGAGCCATTTTGGAACCCTTTTGGATTCCATGACTTTATATGGAAACTAAGATCTGGAACAGTTAATCTGGGAAATTTTGTCAATTCATGTTGTTTATGTAGGCTACACTTCTTTTGCCATTTTCATTGATGTTATTGTGTTGCCTCTATTAGAGATTTCATGGTAAAAAAATATAAGAACTTTGTTATAACTTTGTTGTGGATCCTTTTCATATGGCATAGTAATATATGACATAAGACTATATACATCGTAATATGAATTAAAGTGTGTAGTTCGTGAGTATGTTTATTTGAATAATACGTCTTAAATTCATATGGGCATGAGTCTGTTAGTCATACTATATATTTTTATGCTCTCATTGACTGTGGCGTGGCATTCAATTGGGTTCATTTTTCATATTTTTTTATTTTGTTCGTGGGCGGTTTTTTTCATGTAAAAATACCCATTTCGTTTGATGCATGCTTTACCCTTGTGCTTTTTTGTATACCCCTGGATACTTTATGACATTTCAAACGTAAATGGAATAGTTTTAGTCAGATTTCAATTTTCTCCAGTTTTGGTGCTTTCTCTGAGTTCATGCTGCAGGTGATTTGGCCTCAACGGGCAATACCAGAGACCATAAAAAACAGGTCAATACTCAACGCCAATTTCCCTAAAGCCCCGGCTCTATTTGTGGCTGTATTTTCATAATCTTGATAATCTCCACAGATTCGGAGGCGAGCCCCGGATCAGACGGTGAGGGTTTGGCGGAGAGGACGTCGTGCTCCTTCGGCTCCCCCGCGGACCTGGCCCCGGCGGCCTGCGAGCCGTCTCCCGCTGCCTCCATGGAGGAGATTCAGGTGGAGCTGCAGTGCGCAGACCTCTGGAAGCGCTTCCATGAAATTGGCACGGAGATGATCATCACTAAAGCGGGGAGGTAAAACAACTGCTACATATTTATGATTTATTAAGGGACTCATCTGATATTATATTTCCTTCTAGGAATAGGTTGCGCTGAACACATGTTCTGTGTTGGCCTACTATAGGATAGACTAGGCATATGGCCTAGTTTTCTATAGGTTTTACGACTAGGTGCATTGCCTCTGATGACGCAAACTTGTTTATGAAGTTCTGTGCAAAATTGATTATAATTGCTACATTTTCCACACACGCACGCACACGCACACAGACACACGCACACCGAGCCTAGTTTTGCGCAGAAGATGCCCGTCCTCTATGGGAATTAACCCTGTTTTTGAGGGGTGCTAATGTGTTGCACATGGGGGAAAGGGCTCCGGACGTGCGAGGGCCGATCCAATCACAGGCCATACATGAAGAGTAAGGCTATTCCATGGCTGATGTCAGAGAATAGCCGGCGAAGAAAGGAACTGTTTCCAATTCATCTCTTTGAAACATGTTTTCGGTTTTCTTGCCCTTTTGGGTAGCAATTACAACCTAAACCGAGCATATAACTAAACCTACACTGTTCTCAGGAAGACCTTTCCCCTGCGCGTTCTCCCCGGGAAGGCCATGTATTTCCCGTCCATTTTGAATTTTATGATCAAGCAATATGAGAAGGGAACTTATTGCTTGATTGATTTATTTTTGCCGTCAAGGAAATTTATGAAGTCCACTTATTCACAAAGTAAGCCTAAAAATAAAGCGGTCTAGGGTATTACTATTCCCTCCATGAAACAAATGAAAAACATTGGGAAAGAATGTTCCTCTGTAGGTCTATAGTTTGTAATACATTAATCTGTTTACATGTTTGTTTATTAGGGTATTTGCAGATAGAAGGTGAAGAGGTTTATCTAACCTAGGCATAACTGACTTTAGTTTCAAAGGCCACTTGATTTTACAGTTCAGTTTTCTTTAAACTACCACTGCAAACTTCAGCTAACCTTAGCCACCACATCTTCCCTCTTTCTTTCTACATGTCTTTGTTTTGTATGTCGTGTTTTGTATTATTTGTTCTGCACCCAGAACTCTGGGTCTTGTTGTTCCTGTATGCTCTTTTATGTTTAGATAAGAATTGTATACCTGTCTTGTATACCTATACACCATTCTTGTGTGTTTAATAAAACATATTTGAAACAAAGTACATATATATAGATTTCATTTTTTTATGTATCAGAAATATTATTTATGTTTTAGGCTACCATTTAATGTCAATTAAGGAGAAATAGAGGCCCAGTAAAAACATCAGCATCAAACCTTTAGATTTGTCCCCATCTAGTCTAGGCTAGTATAGGCTAGTATAGGCTAGTATAGGCTAGTATAGGCTAGTATAGGCATATATAGACCTACTACTTTTAACAACAGAAGATAGATAGTACGATATTAATTTTAACAACAAAAAATATTATGATATTAATCACAAAAAATATTATGATATTAATCACATATGATAATTCCTCTGACTATGTAACATGCATTAGAGGAGAGCGAGGGCAGAGCGGAATGTTCTATGGCCTAACATAGGGATGCGCATATTTCCCTTCTCATTTGAAAATGCTTTCAATTTCGTTAAACTAGATATCCACTGATTATTTTTGTCGAACTTAATTTATTTGAAGCTGGCCAATTAGTCTACATGTTTTTATGGAGAAATGTCAAGGACCACGTTGTTTGCGTGTTGAATTTTCTTTTGGTAGGCCTAGGCCAATATCAAATTGCATAATATTCTAAAGTTGTACTGTGAAGTTGTAAAGTTGTATTTTCCGGTTTGCTCTTATGTTAATAATACATGTACGCTAATTTGACAGCTAACCCGTAAATCAGATTTACCTAAACAAGATATGATCAACGTTGTTTTTATGATATTCATGAATCAGATTTGCGTTGTTAATCGCCCCATGAATATAATCAGTCCCTGTTTCAATGCAGTAGGCCTAGAGTTTACAGGACTGGCTGCGTGTATTTCATGGCTCTGCTAATAATAAGCCTATAAATTCAGAGGAGGAAGGAAGTAAGAAAACAGCCCTCTTTTCTCATTATGAGGGAAAAGATGTATGGCGTTTAAATGAAATAAAAATGCAGCTTTTGAAGTGTACAACGAGGAATTAACTTGTAAATGTCTCTGTGTATGCAGCCCTGCTTTTAATATGGCGTCTGTTTGCGTTCTAAACTTATTTTCCTGGTTTGATTTGTGTCGAATAACAACAAAAAAACGTCTCATGATTGGGTACACATTGTCAAGGAAGAGTGAGTTTGTTGCCAGCTCGTGCATTAAGACAGTTTCAATCTTCTTTGATGATGAAATGACCTACTTTCTTAAATCAGAATAATATTTATTTAATGAAGACATGGAACTTTGATAGACATTTTAATGAATTATCATAAAGTTGTGCATCTAGGCCCTGTTATGATGGGATGAGGGGTGAAAATGACCTCATATGACTGGCAAAACATTGGTCTAACTTCAAACCTTGTCTCTCTCTTGGGTGTTGTGAATTTTCTCAGTGATTTGCCCAGTGGTGCACTAGAATATATTTCAAGTGACATTATACCTAATGTCTGCATTAATTATACTTAATGTCTGCATGGTGCAGGGTTTCTTTTCCCCTTTTTATTGCTGATGCTCATAATCCAATATTAAACTTTGCAAGCTAGTTTGCTAATATCACACACTCTCTCTCTCTCCCTCTCTCTGTCCTCTCATAGGCGGATGTTCCCTGCAATGAGAGTAAAGATCGTGGGTCTTGACCCCCATCAGCAGTATTACATAGCCATGGACATTGTTCCTGTGGACAATAAGAGATACAGGTATGCTCCTATCTTCTTAAGGTATGCTCACACTTCTTAGCGCTTACAAACATTTCCTAACTTCCCAACTCATTTCCTAACTTCCCCATTCAGATGGGTGTGTAGAATGATGTATCCACAGTGATGTACACATACAGTGTCTTCAGAAAGTATTAATACACCTTGACTTTTAGTTGTTTTACAGCCTGAATTCAAAATGGATTAAATAAAAATAAAAGTCACACCCATCTACACACAAAACCCTACAACGACAAAGTGAAAACAAGTTTTTAGAAATTGTAACTCATTTATTGAAAATGAAATACAGAAATATCTAATTTCCTTAACTATTCACACCCCTGAGTCAATACTTTGTAGAAGCACATTTGGCAGTGATTACAACTGTGAGTCTTTCTGGGTAAGTCTCTAAGAGCTTTCCACACCTGGATTATACAACATTTGCCCATAATTTTTTTCAAAATTCTTCAAGCTCTGTGGAATTTGTTGGTGATAATTTCTAGGCAAGCATTTTCAGGTCTTGCCATAGATTTTCAAGTAGATTTAAGTAAAAACTTTAACTTGGCAACTCAGTCTTGTTGTTCACTGTCTTCTTGGTAAGCAATTCCAGTGTAGATTTGGCCTTGTGTTTTAGGTTATTGTCCTGGTGAAAAGTGAATTCATCTCCCAGTGTCTGGTGGAAAGCAGACTGAATCAGGTCTTCCTCTAGGACTTTTCCTGTGCTTAGCGCCATTCCATTTATTTTTATCCTGAAAAACTCCCCATCCTTAATGATTACAAGCATACCCATAACATGATACAGCCACCAGTATGCTTGGAAATATGGAGAGTGGTACTCAGTAATGTATTGTATTGTATTTTCCCAAAACATAACACTTTGTACTCAGGACAAAAAGTGAATTGCTTTGCCAGATTTTTTGCAGTATTACTGTACTTTAGTGCCTTGTTGTAAACAGGTTGCATGTTTTGGAATATTTTAATTCTGTACATGCTTCCTTCTTTTCACTCTGTCAATTAGGTTAGTATTGTGGCGTAACTACAAGGTTGTTGATCCATCCTCAGTTTTCTCCTATCACAGCCATTAAACTCTGTAACTGTTTTAAAGTCACCATTGGCCTCATGGTGAGATCCCGGAGCAGTTTCCTTCCTCTCCGGCAACTGAGTTAGGAAGCACACCTGTATCTTTGTGGTGACTGAGTGTATTGATATACCATCCAAAGTGTAATTAATAACTTCACCTTGCTCAAAGGGATATTCAATGTCTGCTTTTTTAAAATTTTACCCATCGACGAACAGGTGCCCTTCTTTGCGAGCCATTGCAAAACCTCCCTGGTCTTTGTGGTTGAATCTGTTTGAAATTCACTGCTTGACTGAGGAACCTTACAGATAATTGTATATGTGGGGTACAGAGATGAGGTAGTCATTCAAAAATCATGTTAAACACTATTATTGCACACAGAGTGAGTCCATGCAACTTAATATGTGACTTGTTAAGCACATTTTTACTCCTGAACATATTTAGACTTGCCATAACAAATGGGTTAAACATTTTTTTTACAAATTCATTTGTAAAAATTTCTCAAATAAGTATTCCACTTTTACATTATGGGTTATTGTGTGTAGGTGTAAGAGTTTTGCTTCCGTCACTCTCCTCGCCCCTACCTGGTCTCTGCACACATCAACAACAGTCACCCACGAAGACGCACAGATCATTTCACATGGTGATAAGAAATGCAGATATACACATAAATCTGAATGGAACCTGAAACAATGGTCTTTACTGTATGTCCATCTTGGGGATAGGTTTTTATGATGGATATCTCCAGTTAAAGTATCTGAATGAATTTCTGGCATAGAACACAATGTCTGGCCCTCCAGAGAAGGACACCAGAGGAGAATGAAAAGTATTTATCATGATGTGTTTATGGTTCGAGTGAGACCATCAAATTGATAGCTTTATTCACTGTGTAAATGGCAAAGCATATTTTTATTGTAAACCTATTTGACCGTGGTGGAATACTAGTTTTATAATGTAAGTTATTTCAGCCATCTCAGGACGCAGTGTCAGAGCGACAGACAAAACGGCAGTGTCATAGTTGCAATAACGTTATAACAGCGCTACAGATGGGTTACCATGCCTTTGGTTTATTTTATCTCATATTGAACACAGAGTACATCTTCAGTTTATATATCAATAACATGCATTAATGATATTATTGTTACAGACATTTTTACTATGTTTAAGTTTTATTTGATAAACAGAACTTGGCTTTCTTGAATGGAACACTGAAGAACCACTTTAACAATGCATTTTCAGTAGTTAAACATTATGTATTCTATTCCCAAGTTGTTTATTTACATTTTTTAATTGAAGCACTGTAGAACCCTGGCTCTCTCACTGACTGAAGCATTTGCCTTAGAGTGAACGCTCTAGAGAACCAAAATATCATGGAAGATTTTTAGAAGCCAAAAGATCTTGTAAAATTAAATAGGATTTTCATCCCGGCTCGGGACTTTACCACAGGGCTTTGTAAACTGAGCTCCGAGCTGTCACTGGAATGTCTCATAGTTCTCATAGAGGGGGTCTGGAAATACAGTCGTTACTTGCTTTACTTAGGCTCTCTGCCTCTCTTTAGGAACTTCTTGTTTATTCTGGGCTCTTTAAATCTCTATATATTGAGTGTCCTTTATGTGGACAGTTGGTAAGTCTTAAGTTTGAATCGCATTGCGCACACAGACCAGCAATGTCAAGCTCTTAAAATTGACTTTGTCCCCAATATGTGAACGCACACACGCACGCACGCACACACACACACACACACACACACACACACACACACACACACACACACACACACACACACGCACACGAAAACACATGTTTACATACAAAGACTTGACTTGATAAACTCAACCCTGTAGGGTAATGTAATAGTAATATTTACTCTGTCAGTAAGGTAACCCAATTTCCAGTCTGGGTTTGGCAAGTGTGTGTCAGTCTGAATTTCTGTTTGTCCATAAAAGTATATATCTGTTTGATGAGTTGCATGCATACATATGTTGTGTTGGTGGTCTGTGTGTGTGTGTGTGTGTGTATAGGAAGTGTGGTGTTGGATGAGGAGGCGTGCATACTCCCCCCCCCCCATCTGTCCAAAGGGTGTCACATAAAGTCAGATCTTTATTGATTGTGCTGGAGCCAGATGGCAGATTTATGGAAGATGAAAGGGGACTAATCAAATTTCCAGTCCTGTTTGGGGCTAAGGTTTCTCTCTTCCTTAACACTTTCCCTGCTACACCGAGCTTAACCCTAAACAGCACTCAAAACAGGAAATTACACAAACGCCTGGCATTCTGTGTGTGTGTTTGGTCTGGGGTCGGGTCTGTGTGTGTGTGTGTGTGTGTGGAGATAGTGTTTGTAGGTGTGTACAGGGGGGTCAAGGCTGTGTGTGTGCGTATGAGAGAGAGAGAGACTAGAGGGTTGTGTAATAACAAAGAGGCCAAATTAGAGTTTTGTCCATGTTTTACCGCTGAATGATGACTTTGGCAGAGGCGTTGCAAGTAAGCACTTTCAACTGTGCACATGGCCAGAACTAAAGGCAAACAGCTGTGCCTGGGGCTACAGTGGACTGGAATCCCCCTCGTGCTACAGTCAGTCAGCCAGTCAGTGAGGGGAATGCTCTATGGTGGGTGGGGCAGCCAAATTGTACCGTAACTTACAATCCAACATAAAATGTTATGACTAAGCTTAATTGGTAATATGTCATTAAAAGCATATGTAGTGTGTGGGGATATTTGATGTCTCTATTGTGAACAAGCCCTGCATCTGAAACACATGACACATGATGTCCAAGACTTCAATGCTTCCCAATAACATGCAAAACCTGAAAATGAATGAAAATGAAATATGGTTTGGTGCTGATACGTCTGTCACTGTGTGTGTGTCATCCAGGTATGTGTACCACAGCTCCAAGTGGATGGTGGCGGGGAACGCGGACTCCCCCGTGCCCCCGCGGGTCTACATCCACCCAGACTCCCTGGCCTCTGGAGACACCTGGATGAGGCAGGTGGTCAGCTTCGACAAACTCAAACTCACCAACAATGAGCTGGATGACCAGGGCCATGTGAGTGAGCCGGTGAGCCGGCTTAACTTGACATACCAACTCTTGCCTCCCTCCTACACCTGTACACTGTTACACCTGTACACTTGAACACTGTTACACTTCTACACTAATATAAAGATGTATTAGTAAGTGTACTGTTTCAGTATTTCTCAAAGTGCTTCACATTATAACAGGGGAATTTATTTCACCCCACCCATGTATAGATGAGACTATTCTTAGAGAAGAAGAGAGACTGTTTTTGCTACTTCGGCCTTAATCGACTGGTACTGAAACAGTCGATTGGTCGTGATGTAGTTATGGCACATGATGGATCTCCTCATGACATGAACTCAGTGCTGTTACAGGCCAGATTGGTTTGATTACCAAGTTGTTGAAACAGTCAGAAGCCGGTGCATACCCATTTCTCCATTGGGGTCCTGATTTAGGGATGCCAGTGCAGCGCTGGTAGGCTGGCACACCCTGGTCCTCAATGTGGGCCTGTTTTCCACCCGGCCCGCTGATTCTATCGCAGCTCCGTTCTTCTGACAAATGTAATAACAGATGCAGCAGTGGGTGCGTATTTTGAGGGTAGTCAGTCAAGGCCCCTTTTTCCTCTCCCACAGACTCGTTATAAGGCCTTTGTTCTCCTGGAGGCCTCGAGGCGAGAGGAAATTAACTTTGTAACTTCCTGTGTGAGAAACCTCACCGCAGATAGGCTGGTATCTGACCCATCTCTCTTCTCTTCTTCCTCCGACTACTCCATCAACAGCGGTGGCTATTGGTTATTAATCATCTGTTTCATGTGCTGCTGATTTTTCAAGCTGATTGGCTTTTGGTTGTGATTCATAAATGAGATATAAATATGTCGCTGAAGTCACTGCATTGCTACAGAAGGCTGTCAGGGACATTACAACATGTATTGTTTTGACAAGAGATCTGTCAGATAATACCCTTGGCTGCTCTGTGTTGTTGTGAGCTCAGTGTGTGTACGTGTGACGGGGGCAGGGTTGACCTGACTCAGGCCCAGGCAGGACTCAGAACCCTTGGTCATAACTGCAGGGTCCCGTGAGCCGAGCAGGGGGGCAAGGGGAAGGTGATGGGGGGGCCCTGGCTAGAAATTACATTTACTGTCAATGTTATTCAGTACTGTTTCCCCAATCTCTGTTTGAAATGACCCCCTTAGTTGTTTGCGGCTCCAAGGAGGCTTTCTCACTCGGGCTGTAATCAAGAGCAGACAGAGAGCCGGAGGGAAGGCTGGGCCGTCGTAACCTGACTCCTCGGCTCTGCTCTCTGGTGTTAAATACTTACCTCACCACCTCTCTCATTAGAAGTGTGGACTCATGTTCCTCTTAATTATATAGCTCTGACATGAATTCAGACTTGCTTAGACACTTACACACACATACACACATATATAAATACACACAAACACACACACACACACACACACACACACACACACACACACACACACACACACACACACACACACACACACACACACACACACACACACACACACACACACACACACACACACACACACACACACACACACACACAGAGAATGTAACCATTACGATCTCTCTGTGGTTTCAGATCATCCTCCACTCCATGCATAAGTACCAGCCTCGTGTCCATGTGATCAGGAAGGACTTCAGCAGTGACTTGTCCCCCACCAAGCCTGTTCCCAGCGGAGAGGGAGTGAAGACCTTCAGTTTCCCTGAGACTGTCTTCACCACTGTCACCGCCTACCAGAACCAACAGGTCTGAGACCAGACACCTTTCTCTTTGTTGCTACAATGGTATGTTGCCACTCAATGGGTCTATCTGCACCAGGCTTAGGATCAATTCATTTTCATTTCTGGAAGTGAACATCAATTCAATTTATGAATGGAAAATGACCCATTATTAATATTATTAACTCAAATTCAGATTTTCATGAAATTCTTTCTTCATTCATACATTCATTAGGTCCCTCTTCAATAAAAAAAAACGTTATGTTGACCCGTTTTTTCCCTCTCCAACATGCACATCGGTCATCGCTATGTCATGTGTTTTGATTGTAATGTTTTTATTTCCTGCAGATAACAAGACTAAAGATCGACCGCAACCCATTCGCTAAAGGATTTCGGGATTCAGGCAGAAACAGGTATATATTTCCCCAGTAACCCGAGGTCCGTGTAATACAGCATGATTCAGCGTTCGCCATGCTGTGTGGCGCAAATCTTTCATTTTCTCCAACGTGGCCTTTAATATGGAAATAATCCCCTGGAGATACCTCCTAATCCCATATGCTGCTCTATATAAAATCAGTCACTCTCTACCCTGCCAAGAAAACCCCATTACATCTGAGATAGAACCACATGTTTTGGGTAGGGCTCTCTCTCTTTCCCTCCTTTTCTCTGTCTGCCTCTCTCTCTGTGTGCCTCTCTCTCTGTGCCCCTCTCTCTCTGTGTGTGTCTCTCTCTGTGTGTCTGTTTATCTGTCTGTCTGTCTGTCTGTCTGTCTGTCTGTCTGTCTGTCTGAATTATCATATATAGCGGGGGAAACACTGAACCAGACCCTCAGCACATGAAAGCTCCCCTCCCATCTGGAGCACATTTTCGGCACAGATATTTGAGACATCTTTTTTTCATTTTTCAAACAATAGAGTGCCGGGTTTATGAACTAGCATTAGAATTTCATTGCAGAAAACTACAGATTAAAAGATTATGCAGGAATAGGATATTTATAGACAGAAAATGTATTTATCTTTACATATCCTAACTCTGCTCATGGAAGTAATTTACCCCATCACTGTTAAACTGTGCAGAGTAATGCCACATTATAGCGATCTGAACAATAAAAACAGGGACATATTACACAAGCTAAATTGTACAATTACCTTCTGAGTTGGTTCTCTATGTATTTATATGTTAATACAGATCCATCTCAGGCATTAAATTATGATTATGTCGTTAATTGGATTTTGGCTGGTGACACATTACTTTATGAGGTAAAACAGGCCATAGCTTATTTGTTGGGTTTTGATCCTGAGCACTATGAATGAGCGCACTGATGGCCAGGGCCAGTGTGATTAGCGTAGTGCGCTAACGAGCTGGAATGGCCCGGGAGTTACTGGCCCTAAAATAACATGGTCGGGACAGGCCCTCGTTTCCCTGGGATAGGGCTCAGCAGGGCACACAGGAGTAAATCACGCAGGAAGGAGAACCGTGTTCAAGATGAAATGTCACCCAGATTTATGTTCACAGTAAAAACCTGCTCCTTTTAATGGCTCCAGTTTCCTCCGTCTGACTCCACTTCTCCTTCTCTGCCTCTCTCTTTCCAACCTCTCACTCATACTTACACTCCCTCCTTTCTCTATGTGCCTCTCTTGTTCTTTTGACTATCTGTTTTCCCGTCACAACTCTTCCTTCCTCTTTCTCTTGCCCCGCCCTTGTTATGTTTTATGTACCCAACCCTTCCCTCACACTGACCCTCTTTTTTTTTTCTTCCACTGTTTCAGTCTCTCGTTCTCTCTCTCACACAGGACTGGTCTGGAGGCGATCATGGAGACCTATGCATTCTGGAGACCGCCTGTGAGGACACTCACATTTGAGGACTTCACCAACATGCAGAAACAGCAAGGTGTGTAAAACTGTATTTAAACTATGTCCTAATCTCCCATCTACACTCTCTCACTGTCACTGCATACCTTTTCCTTTCCTTTCCCAACACATCAATTATCTATGTCCTTCATCAGTCTGGTCATCACTGGTCATCACTTTTGGCATGTCCGTCTGACTTGGAATGTACTGAACTTTTCACATTCTAAAGGACCTTAACAATAAAATAATTAAATGACCCCTGTGGCTTTGTGACGTGAGCGGTATCAGTGAAAGTCTCATGCGTCTCTCCCCAGCGAGCACAGCCCAGTGTCTCTACTCATGGCTCGTATCACAGGCCCCCGATGCTTAAAGCAAGTTGATTTCTTCAGCACTCCTTTCTCCGAGGTCATGATGACGTTACTTCACTCAGTATTTTGTCTGTGTCGACATCTGTTTCTTATCACAAACTCCTCCAAACCGATTAGACGTTAATTAAAGTCCTCGCGCCTCTGATGAACTTTGGGCACGCCGTAAGGACTGAGCACCCCTCCCCCACCCCCCAGCTCCACCAGACGGCCTTCCAGTGGGGTAATCAACCGTTCCCCTCAGCAACACTAACGCTGCTCTAACCCCTGACGACCAGAAAGGAAAACATGACATCACTGTGATATCTTCCTCTCCTTACCAACAGAAACTTGCAGAACTGAGCTGAACAGAACAGCTGTATTATCAAAGGCATATGGCGCAGTCAGAATCAGAGCTCTGGCCATGAGAGAATCCTGAATCCTGAATTAGTTATGCAGTGTTTTTTCTTCTTTAGCTGGTTTCAAATGGAATTTTAGTGAATGCGGCCCAAATTCTCATTAATAAAGAAATATGTGAGTGATATCCCACAGCGATCGGTTGACTCCAAAAGCTTGACTTATTGCATGTTAACCTGTGCCAAGATGAGTTTTATTCTTACGGTCATACATGTCTAAATTATGAATGCATGATTCTTTGAGAAAAGGGGCAAGCTCAGAGCTCTGTTGACCCGACATGTAATGTACCAAACTGAAGCCACATTTATGCTCAGAAACAATTACTGTTATTTATGAGAGGGTTTAAGATCCCATAAATAGTACAATTTAAAATAAGTAATGCGGTCATGCAATTAGTCCTTAAAATCAGATGTTGAGCAAGTCGAGGTGGTGAAGTCAGCTGCAATTTACAAGTAAGTGTAATATCACATTTTTTAATACATGTGAATTAAGATGCTTATGCACCAGTCTTAAACAGCACTCTCTTATTTGACCGGTTAAGATCAAACGGCAGCAGTTGCTGGAAGGGGACATTCTGGCGGCGAAAGGCTGAAATGAGAGATATTGTCAGAGTGTGATTGTTGGCCAGTGTTTGTGTTGATGTTTCACTCTGTAGCGCTGGTTCTGTCTCACTGTCTTTGCGTTGTGTGTGTGTGTCTCTGTGTGTTTTTTAGGAGGAAGCACGGGCACCTCTCCCACCACCTCCAGCACAGGAACCCCCTCCCCTTCTGGTGCAGCCCACCTCCTGTCCCCCTCCTGCTCACCGCCTACCTTCCACCTGGCCCCCAACACCTTCAATGTGGGCTGCAGGGAGAGCCAGCTGTGCAGCATGGGGTTGTCTGAGTACCCGGCCTGCGCCCGCAGCAACATGGCGGCCCTACAGGGCTACGGGGGCCTGGCTGACAGCTCCTACGGACGCCTCCAGTCAGCAGGGGGCACTGTGGCCTCCACCCAGCAGTCTGAATCCTTCCTGCCCCAGAGAACTTCCTCCCTGATTGCTGCGGGAATGCAGGGGGGCGGCCATGGCTCTCTGTCCAGTGGCAGCAGTGGAAGTGCTGGCGGAAAGATGGATGCCTATGGAGGTCAGTTGACCTCGTTCCCGGCCTCCCAGCTGCAGTATGTGATGCAGGCGGGCTCTAGCTCCGCTTCTGGCTCTTCCTCCTCTGGCTCTTCCCCCTCATCCGCCCACATGTTCAGCGGGGGCCACCACCATGTGCAACAGGGGTCCTACAACGCCTTCTCTCTCCACAACCCTTACAACCTGTATGGATACAACTTCCCCACCTCCCCTCGTCTGGCTACCAGCCCCGAGAAGCCTCAGGGCGGCCTCCTGTGTTCCTCTTCCCCTGCCGGGGCATTTGCCGAGCGCCAGTACCTGTCCAACGGTGGCATGGACAGCATGCACATGATCGGCAATCCCTCCACTGGCCAGCAGGGGGCAGGCTCCTGTGATGGCCGGCAGTATGGCTCCTCCTCTCAAATGTCTATGCACATCGTATAAAAACTAGGATCTCACTTCTGACCCATTTTCGCTGTCCCATTATTTCAACAAGTTATGTTTCTTCTACGATAAATCTGTTATCTCAGATGTGCTATTGATGTTGAGTCATTTTACGTTTAGCGTTTGTAATACTGAGGTAGTGTACAAAGTTAACCTTTCAAAAAAATGCCTTTTCATCTCATGATGCTTGTTGTTTTGAATTTCCCCCCAACAAGCTTTATTCAACGGAATGAAACTGTTATTTAATTGCCACAATAGTGTTAAAAAGGCAAAGTGAAACCGTATACCTGACTCTCTCAGTAACTGTTCAGAACACTAACCCCATTATTGGGGACACACAGAGGGATCCGTGAAGGAGAGGGGCCCATATACTCTTACTGTGCAGGGATTCTCAGGAGTGAACCCATGAATTTGTTATGGTGCAATAGTAATGACAGCCTCTACAGTAACTCAGCCTTGTTGCTATGGATTATAACCAGCCCCGGACATGATGTGACAGGGGCTTTGTGAGATCCAGAAACTTCCCCTCCACTTCTACATCTCTAGTTGTAACAGGACAGTTATGCAACATTATAGCATTGTGGCAACATTGGGAGAGAACTGAAAGGGTTGTGGATATTAACAGTGCCTGATCAATATGGTTTTCCCTCTGGTCACTCAGAGGTGATGAAGGGAGGATGATGGATGGACAAAGGGTGAACATAATATAATACAGCACATACTCGAGGGATGAAGTCAAAGACCTACAGGTCAGGGTGAGGGATGAAGTCAAAGACCTACAGGTTAGGGTGAGGGATGAAGTCAAAGACCTACAGGTCAGGGTGAGGGATGAAGTCAAAGACCTACAGGTCAGGGTGAGGGATGAAGTCAAAGACCTACAGGTCAGGGTGAGGGATGACGTCAAAGACCTACAGGTCAGGGTGAGGGATGAAGTCAAAGACCTACAGGTCAGGGTGAGGGATGAAGTCAAAGACCTACAGGTCAGGGTGAGGGATGAAGTCAAAGACCTACAGGTTAGGGTGAGGGATGAAGTCAAAGACCTACAGGTCAGGGTGAGGGATGAAGTCAAAGACCTACAGGTCAGGGTGAGGGATGAAGTCAAAGACCTACAGGTCAGGGTGAGGGATGAAGTCAAAGACCTACAGGTCAGGGTGAGGGATGAAGTCAAAGACCTACAGGTCAGGGTGAGGGATGAAGTCAAAGACCTACAGGTCAGGGTGAGGGATGAACTATGTGTGTCCGACAGGGGCCCAGTTGTTGGCCCTGCATCTCTCAGTGGACATGCTGGATGAGAGGCTCTGTTCAAGGGGACACTGAATATACAGTGAAATCACCACAATCTTATCAATTCCTTTCCTCACAGACTGGAATGGCTTCACAATTTTGAGTGGATTACCTTTTAAAAAGCATATATAAGATGGTGAATGCAAGTAAAAACCATACGCTTTCAAAATTGTTGTGTGAAATGTTTTAAATATACAATAGGAGAACAGAGTAATTAAAGTATGTTTTGGTGTGTTGTAGATAAGCGTATTTAAGTGCCAAGCAATAATCCTATTATATTGGCCAATCTATCATGAAGACAAATGTGTGGAAAAAAGGGAAATATCAAAAATATTCTTTAGAAAGGCATTCAAAAAAAATGTACATACAGGTGCCAAGCACAGTAATGTTCAATAAACATTTGAAATCATTTCCATGGTTTTGATTCATTTACAGCCGTCACTATAAGAGGCGCGTACCATCAGAGTGGACCACTAACAAAAACACAAAGAATAGAGCATCCTCTGACATGTTCTTATTCAAATATCACTTACTAGCAATTACAACGATATTCTACCATTTGGTATCATATTATTCAACATCCATGGGGTTTATTTAATTAGTTTAAATAACAGCAAATCTTACTGACTGTGGCTTTATCATCAAAAATCTGCAATACTCTAACTATGCATGTATGGAACAGTAAAGATGAAGAAAGATATACCAGCATATCGTGTGTTTTACAAAAAGTATCCAAGAATGGTCTTATTTATTATCCCAAGGTCCTGTAAACACATCTGCCCTGGTTGGTTTGAACCAATGACTCATCACATCTATCAAACTGAAATAGGAAAAAAAAAACAGTCAGTCCTGCAGGTTCTGCCTGCCAGAGAGAAAAGGAATGTGCATGATGTAACTATTGTTGTGGACGACTGGACATAAATATGCCACCTGTTTCAGAGGAAAGCAGCTCGTAATCACTTGAGAGAGAGAGAGAGCGAGAGAGAGAGCGAGAGAGAGAGAGAAACCATACAGTATTTACGATGATTCTATTCTTGCTCTGCGGTACCCCTCATTACAGATCCATGCAGACCCCAGTGATTTAGCAGACCAATTAGCATGTAATGGATGTCCTCCGAGGAGAAAGTTCCTGCCCAATCACTTCCTATCATGCGTACGGTTCCAACCATGAAATATCATATCTGAACCATGATCAGAGAATGAAGTGGATCTGGGACCATGGAGACAGGGCTCAGTATCGGAAACACCTGTTTTCCAACCATGACTACAGCAATGAGTGGATGAACCGGAGAGGAGAGCAGCAATGATTTCATAATTTGGCAAAACGCCATATATCTGGACATTATTTCCAATAATTATTCACGTTATTTGTCTGATATCCGTCTACATCTTTTCCGCAGCATTTAAAATCAACTTCTCCTCACTGCAAAATTACCTCAGCTTTACAGAGAAAAGGCACGCACGTGGTAGGAATAACACAGAGTAGAAATCTACAAAGCATATGATATAATACACAGCAGAGTCTGTTATAGCTCTGTACTACCGTATCAAAACATTGCCTTCTAGCGCCAGATTCAGAACGGCTTGAATAACAAGCTTGAATAACAAGCCTCACATCCTTTCATCTTGGCTTCTTTCATTAGCAGTAAAATATGCAACCAATCCGATTGATTGGTTAATAAATGTATATGCCTGCCATATAGCAAAATATGAAACTGGAACAATTTAAGATTCCCAACAAACTTCTGACAGGCTGGATATTTTATGAGACACTCTGACAAAGTTGAGAGGGTTCCAGTGCCTATTGCCGGGCACTCATTTTGAGTGACAGCATGTTTACTGGAAGGTATCTGTTCCATAATCCTCTCTGCGGTCATTGATCTTTCTCTTTGAGCAGATTTCAGACATTTTACAGATTCCCAAACGTGATATCTGTCCCCAGGGAACCTTACTGGGCAGGATTCTGACTGATTCTGACCATTATTGGACCTGTGCAGAAAAACGTATGAAAAACGTCACTTTGACTGGGGACTAGGGGGCTGTTTTCTTTTGATAGGCTGGACCGCTCGTTGTGTGTATCACCATATAAGATACGATTTCTGGTAAACTATTGCCCTCTTGTGTTTATACTCCTATTTGCCGTGGATTCCTAAGCGTTGGCCGATCATACTAAGTGTCAGGAGATTCACTATCTCAATGTGATACTTTACAACTGACAAGTGCATTACAACATTAAATCACCTGTCTGTCACAGGTTTCAATTCCTTCAAATACCTTGCATACCTTTTTTATTTTACATCTTGAAGGTATTTTGAGAGTAACACAGGATGTATATCTGAACCCTGAGTTTTCAACTAAAGCAACACGTTGATTTATTGCCAACTGCATGCGTTTTTATTGCACATACATGCAATGTTTTGAGACCCTTTTGAAATACTTTTATTTCATTGTTTTATATAGGAATTTACAGCCAGCTATCAAATTTGACTTAAGAACTATGCAATACGCAAAAGGGTATTCCTTTAGTCATTGTGTTCCTAATTTTCTGGATAGACACCTCTTGTATAGGTATGAGAAAATAATTCCTCTCTATTTCTGCTTTTTAGTCCACGTGCATGGAGGAGAGGAGGAGGAGAGAATGTGTTCTGGATCCAACTGGTGGTGATTCATGGTTTCCCCTTGCTCTGTGTGAGAAAAACAGCATTGAGCAGCTCATATGTCAGCATGAAGTATCACACACACACACACACACACACACACGCACGCACACGCACACGCGCACACACACACACACACACACACACACACACACACACACACACACACACACACACACACACACACACACACACACACACACACACACACACACACACACACACACACACACACTCTCTCTCTCTCTCTGAAATGTGGACGCATAGGTCAAAAGGAAATACTTAAAATGTTTTTTCCCCTTCTGGAGGGAAAAGAGATGTTTGAGATACCATCACCCCCGAGGCAGGTTTTTCTGATCAACCTGAGGGCCCAGATGGAATCGGTCCAGCCGGGGGTCTCCTGTGGCGGGTGGCCTGCTGAGTACAGAGATACCCCACCGTGTCACCTCCATGGTTAAATGAGAGAGGTCCGGTCCGGAGCGGTTGCCTCCTTAGAGGGCCTGCGGATAGTGTGACTGACCTGGATGGCTGACCCGGATACCGACCCGGAACTCCAACCAGACTCAGTCAGACTGAGCTGTGTGGGAATAGGGATGGCCTGGGTTTGAGAAGGGGCATGAATGTAGAATGTAGAAATGTTGAAGGATTTAGGTTTGTCGGTTTCAAATTGCCTTTCAATGCTGAGCAAAACCTGGGCTTGAGAAAAAGGCCTGGTGGTAGGGGGTTTTGGGGTGGTTTGGAGGGTGGTAGTGGTTGATTAGCAGAGACACGTGGGTTGGTTGGTGGGGTGGGGAGGTAGGGTGTGCTTGGAAGAGGGGGTGGGGGTTGGGAGGGCCCAGATACAGAGAAACAGGTGTCACGGTGTCTCCAGCAGGAGAAAAGAACATTAGGGACGGCGACTCATTTTCTCTAGAGCCTGAGCAGCTCAGACAGGATCTGAATATGATGATTGGTGGGAATAAAAACCAGAGAGAGAGAAAGAGTGATGGGGGGGGGGGGGGTTCAGGTCTTCAACAAGACAGACAGTATCTCTTAGCAGGGATGTGAGTATGGCAGTATATAGACAGTGTTACTGCACAGTAGTAAATAACAGTGTTATCTAGGACATTGAGAGTTCTCATCAGATATTCACCCAGAGATCATGGGCTAAACAATACTAATGGTTCTGGATGTATGAACAGCGATACAGGGGTAAAGCAATGCTCTGTGTCATAAATAAAAGGCCTTGCTTATAAGTGGCGAATTTCCCAACTCTTTGGCACGGCATGCGTCTCTTGTCTTGACGGGCCTTCAGAGTAGGCCTTCTGAGTCGACATTCGCTGCGCTCGTTATTTTCACAGGAAGTTTGTTTAACGGTCGATAGATGGACTCGGTGTACAACCATCATTCAAGCGATTTGAAAATGCCCAGCTAATCCCCCCAGCTAAATATTCTGGAAAATATTCTGCCAACACACATGCGTACTATAAATCACCTTTATAATGCTTGTCACATAAAATGTTACTACGACTGTGGACTTAAGAGCGTGTCCGTTGTGTTAAGGCCAACATGGCTGGCTGGGGCTGATTTTGGGACTGCCATGCGGCGCCCCCACTATCAATCTATCTATGGAGGCTGCACATGCCCTGGGTGCGTGTCTGAATGCAGGTTTGTGGGTGGCAGCTGCATTCCTTTATGGCTCTCACCTGGAACTATTGGAGGAGGGCTTCGAATACATTTCATGGCGACCATTACCAAACAACCCCTAGGCCTATGTCTAAGCAAAAGCCTGACTGATTACTTGGATAAAACAGTATTCTATTCTGGTCACAATAGCACTATTAAACAACACAGGCATAATCCCTGGTAACAGGGCTGCTGAAAGCTCTCTCTCCACCCGTTATCATCATGCCTGTTCAAGGGCTTGGCCCGGGTTGCATTGTGACGTGTGACGTGTGCCGGGCAAGGAAAGCAGGAAGCTCGGTTAGCTCTCTCCTTTCCCAGATGGAATTTGGCATTGCTACACACACTCAGTAAGTGGCTGAAACCCACGTCTTTCTGAGGACCACGCTGTGACCGTGCTGACCAACTGCTTTCCCTCAGCCAAAGCCCATTTAAAGTCCCTGACATGCAGGCAGTTGAAAAGGTTGTCTGTGCATGTGTGTGGTGACTGTCAGTGCTTACCCACTGGGCACAAACTGGTTGAATGAGTGCTGTTTTAATGTAATTTGTCAAAGTATTGTGATGTGGAATCTAGGTGGAAAATACATTGGATTTCTAACAAGTCTGTTGTTTTGACTGTGAATATTCAACCACAGGATTATGTCATCATAGTAACACAATTTCAACATAGACAAACCTTGCATAACATGTGTTGAATTTGTATCTTTAAAACAATGTGATCTTCAAGGTTATATCCACCATCAGAAAATGAGTTGTAGGCTGGGCAGTACCTCCTACTGGAGAGTTCATGTATCCATAGCTACTCATTGGTCTCCCATCCAGGGATTTAACCAAGCCCAGCCCTAGATTAACTATAACAGTTATCACTGACAATTACCAATGTGCTATTGTCAGATTGGTTGCTGAGAGATATCCATTTAACTAAATAGATTCACTGTTGCGAAGCCATTCCAAGGTGTAGGTTTAACAGAACAAATGAAATGTAGATTTAGGATATAGCGTTTGCAAAGTTATCAACAGCTGTTGTTTCAATTCAGCCAAGAATTCAACAACAAATAGGCCTAGGGGTTTAAAAAATTATAGGACTAAATCAAATCAAACTTTATTTAAAGTACATTTAAGTCCTATTCTTTAACTTAGATTTTTGGTTGAGATGGAGATGTGAATCCAACATATCAACTATTAATTTGTCGACCAAGTGGAATTAAACCCAGACAAGTCAGTGGCACAGATGGAAATATCCAAGCAGTAGATACTGTAAATCTCCTTTAAATGTTGACATTTGGTTGCGTTGTCAACCAAACACAATTCAATATTACTTTTGAAATACAGTAAATAGCCTAAAGTTAAAGAGATCTTAGTAACATTTGACCTTCAAATGAGTAACACATCCAGGGTCACATTTTGAGGTTACTGTAGCCGAACTACACATTTATTTTTATGTAATCATATAAAGCTTGCATGTTCAAGATAGTATGCATAGGTCTTCGCAGGTCTGTGGAGATCTTCACAAATGATGTAATAATCTGTACAGAATCTCAAACTGCATTGATCACATGGTTCTGCTATTAGATGAAGCACAGTGATGACACAATCTGTTGTATAAATAAACAACGTATGTGATATTGTATTCCCATTTTGAACTTTGCTGTGTTTTCAAATGGTTGAAAGCGCAGTGATAGACATTTAGGTGACAACTAAAACAAAAATCTGACATTGTTTTTCCATTGGAATTTGGGTGTGCTTTTAGATAGTTGAAAGCATAGTGATAACTCATTGTAAATTCAACTAACTTTCAGCGGGTGAATATAGGTTGTAATCTCATTGATCAACGTCTCAACAAAATATTACCCAATTACAGCATCCACAGTTGAAATGACGGGGTGTGCCCAGTGGGTAGTTATGGATACGGATACACACAACATTCTGAGGTCGAGCTTATGAAGTAGTGTGTGTGTGTGTGTGTGTGTGTGTGTGTGTGTGTGTGTGTGTGTGTGTGTGTGTGTGTGTGTGTGTGTGTGCGGATATGCCATAAGCAGTGACAGCATGACACAGGATAGGCACAGGTTTTTAAAGGAACCAAGCAACACTTGTCTTTTCAGTATAGATGACAAGTGCTGAGAGGGATGGCGAGATGGAGTGGCAGGGAAGCAGGTAGGAGAGGTGTGGCAGCTGGGGCTTCAGCATAACACACCACCACAGGGCAAAGAGGAAGGGAATATTGTTAGAGCAAGGATCAAATTAATATGGGTGAAGGATAATGTTTGCTCTTTGAACATATCTTTGTCACCTTGCTCTCTTCCTAAGTCATGTATGTTTCATGCATTCCTTTCAAAGCAATGCCTTTAGAAGAACATGTGAAGAACTGACTTTGTAGGTAAAGACTTGGGAGAAGGAAAAAAATGGTTTCACATAGAAACAACCCAAAGTCAAAGTTCCAGTTCAGATGTCCCACAACAACTGTACCCTACACACTTGTTTTATCCACATCCCTGCCAATGCCCCATCTCCCTCTCTCCTCAGGCCGAGCGGATTTCTCAGTAATCCCTAACACCTGCTTCACAAAGGAATGCCATGTTCAATTTACAAAAGCAACAAAGGAGAGACCCACTGGAAAGATCCTTAATTGAATGGAGTTCTCTGCTCTGTGACTCACAACAAATTAATGAATAAAATGTATTTACTTTGATGAGAGGAAATTGAATGCAGTCAGAGGCTTTAACCCTCATACGTTGATTTATTGTTAACAGATAAATAAATAGGCGCTCAATGTTGAAGACATCATTCACCCCAGGTCAGTGTTGGGGTCAATATAGTTTTAAATTCACTCAATTTAGGAAGTGAATTGAAATCAAATTAATGCATTTAAAATTTCCTAAAGAAACTAAATCTTCAATTCACTTCCTGAATTGACTAAATTGAAAACTGAATTGACCCCAACCCTTGCTTAAGTTATTTTGGTGCCAACTCAGGCCTAAATGATCTCAGCAGTGCCTCTTGTCTCCTAGAGGCTACTTCCCGCAGATTGAGACCTCATTATCAGCCCAGCCCACCACAGCCCAAATCAGCCCAGCTGGGTCAGCAGGCTGCTGAGGCTCTCTCTCTCCAAGTCAGAGCAGCTATGCCTGCCGTGCCTCCGGCCTAATCCACTCAAAGCCAATTACAAGGCTATTACTGTGATCGCCCTCCCGAAAATGACAATGGAGCTGGTTGGGGACAACGAGAACAATCACAGCCACTCGGGCCCTCTTTCTTTCGCCTTTGGAAATCCAGTAGCCCTGATATCTCGATCACTAGGAGTGACAACTGACACAATTAGTGTTTAGGGTTAGAGGCGAGAGGCGAGAGGTGTCGACTGACGTATCCTGGGGGTGGAGAGGCTGTTCAGGGCTTTAGAGGATGTTTTGGGGGCCGTTTTGAGGTCATGGGACCAAGGGCCAGACAGACCCCCCCACACGCACACTGCCTCTCACGTTTTAATTACTGTTAACTTTCAGTTTGGAGGCTAAGCTACCTGTTTTGTATGTGGGGTAGGCCTCCAGATGTAGGATCTTAACTCAATAATTAACTGCTGAGAATTTTCCTGTGATGCAGGAAATGCAGATGAGCTTCGTGATTTATATAAAATCACTGAAAACCTGCACACACGGTTATATTAAGATTATTGCTCTTTTCATGTTGCCTACTTTTGTCTAGCTAATAGCCTAACCACCGGTCAAGCAACATAATGAACAATACTGGTCAAATTAAGATCCTACATCTGCACAGATGTTGGATCTTAATTTAAGCCAGTTTGCAACAGCAGGAAAATAATCCAGGAAATGTGGATTATAACTACTATAGATTTTTGTTATGGTTTGATACATTTTTTGTAAGGGAATATCAAGCCTGAAATTTCAAAGTGGAAACTACAAACTTCAGAAGCATTTTTAAACTTCAAATACCCTACAAGTTTTAAATGTCAATTGCAGGTAAGTTCTACAACAGGATGTTCAAATTAAAATCTTACATCTGTACCTTATTCTACCTAAATAATTATGCAAAGCATATTTCAACTGCCTCTGCCTGTTCATGTAGACTAAACTATTAATGTAATTACGGTGTGACGTGTTTGAAATGCCAAACAGTGGTCGGATATTTTCCCTTACCAGTCCAGTCAGAATAAGAATAAATTATCTGTATTATTATGCATGATTATTCTATGTGGCCAGAGTTTATTCTCTCCTCTTGGCTGAGTCTACCGGCTCCAGTCAAGTCTTCATAAAGTTTTCCTGATTCACTTTTTCTTGACGGCCATAATAGAATATAATATAATATATCCATAAGGGGGGAAGCAGCCACCCACACTAAGTTCAGCTCGTCTTAAAGCAGCTCACTGCCATGACTGGTAAAGCCATTTTCCTGCCCAAATGCGGTCAAGTGCTGTTTAATAAAGGCAGACTGGAGCTGGAGCGCTGCCCTCAGTCCATAGTCTTCAGTTCTCAGCCTCCCTAAAAAAATAACATCATCATTTCAAAATTATTTTTTTAAATGAAATGTTAGTATTTTGTCAAGCAACTAATTACTAACATAAAACATAATTGACTATGATTTCTGGGTTAATATGGAGGAATGACTAATGATCTCCATAAAATGTTTAAAAATAATTGTACTTACTTTGTTGAAGCACCTTTGGCAGTGATTACAGTCACGAGTCTTCTTGGGTATGACATAAAAATCTTGGCACACCTGCATTTGAGTTGTTCTCTGTAGATCTTCTCAAGCTCTGTCAGGTTCGATGGGGAGTGTCCATGTGAGATCGGGTTTGATGGGGAGCGTCCATGTTCGATCGGATTCAAGACCGGGCTCTGGCTAGGCCACTCAAGGACATTCAGAGACTTGTCCCGAAGCCACTCCTGCGTTGTCTTGGCTGTGTGCTTAGGGTTGTTGTCCTGTTGGAAGGTGAACCTTCACCACAGTCTATGGTCCGGAGTGCTCTGGAGCAGGTTTTCATCAAGGATCTCTCTGTACTTTGCTCCATTCATCTTTCCCTCGATCCTGACTAGTCTCCCAATCCCTGCTGCTTAAAAATATACCCACTCCTTGCTAAACCTGGTATTGGCCAGGTGATGAGCGGTGCCTGGTTTCCTCCAGACGTGACACTTTGCATTCAGGCCAAAGAGTTCAATCTTGGTTTCATCAGACCTGAGAGTCTTAGGTGCCTTTTGGCAAACTTGAAGCGAGCTGTCATGTGCCTTTTACTGAGGAGTGTCTTCAGTCTGGCTTCTCTACCATAAAGGCCTGATTGGTGGAGTTCTGCAGAGATGGTTGTCCTTCTGGAAGGTTCTCCCATCTCCAGAGATGAACTCTGGAACACTGTCAGAGTGACCATCAGGTTCTTGGTCACCTCCCTGACCAAGGCCCTTCTCCCCCGATTGCTCAGTTTGGCCAGACGGCTAGCTCTAGGACGAGCCTTGGTGGTTCCAAGCGTCTTCCATTTAAGAATGATGTAGGCCACTGTGTTCTTGGGGACCTCCAATGCTGCAGACATGTTTTGGTGCCCTTCCCCAGATCTGTGCCTCGACACAATCCTGTCTCAGAGCTCTATTGACAACTTCTTCGATCTCATGGCTTGGTTTTTGCTCTAACATGCACTGTCAACTGTGGGACCTTATATAGACAGGTGTGTGCCTTTCCAAATAATTTCCAATCAATTTAATTGACCACAGGTGGACTCCAATTAAATTGTAGAAACATCTCAAGGATGATCAATGGAAACAGGATGCACCTGAGTTCCATTTCGAGTCTCATAGCGAAGGATCTGAATACTTATGTAAATAAGGTATTTCTGTTTTTTATTTGTAATACAGTGCAATAATTTCTAAAAACCTGTTTTTACTTTGTCATTATGGGGTGTTGTGTGTAGATTGATGAGGAAATGTTGAATGTAATCCATTTTAGAATAAGACTGTAACGTAACAAAATGTGGAAAAAAATCAAGCTGTCCGAGTACCTA
Organism: Oncorhynchus mykiss; assembly: GCF_013265735.2. Classification (NCBI taxonomy): domain Eukaryota; kingdom Metazoa; phylum Chordata; class Actinopteri; order Salmoniformes; family Salmonidae; genus Oncorhynchus; species Oncorhynchus mykiss. The sequence goes on from NC_048567.1 coordinate 65,646,992, forward strand.
CCGAATGCTCTGTAGATATGAACCCAGCTAATATTACTAAAAAATAACAAAACAAATGTAAATGCATACTTAGATTCCAGTCAATGTCTTTATACCAAGTGAGAGTCTTGTCTTTCAGATACAGTTAGAACTGAGTTGATAGCTCATAGTGTTCCAAAATTAGAGCTTAAAGTCTGATGGCAATGGTGCCCATATCGCCTATAACGCCATTCAGATGCCACATCTCAGTTTGATCATCCTGTTGTTGCAGGAATTTTCCTGCATAGCAGGAAATACAAACTCTTAGTGTATTCAAGGTTTAAAAATGTCATACTTTATTTGCAAAAAACAACAATTTTATCGACCCCTACAAAAAATGTCAGTTAATTATAATCCTTATAATAATTAATTTCATGTTGCTGCAGGATTATTTTCACTATACTGGCTTAAATTAAGATCCTACACATGTACCAGTGGCTATTTTAGGTCGTACAGGTACGTCAGATTAGCTCAATCGCCAATTTGTCAGCCTGTGAGTATCACTGAAACACAACACCTTGAATGAATAACATAAACATTTTCTTGACAAGTTGCTATGGATGAAATTATACAAAATAATTGTTCAAAACATGAAAAAAATACAAAAACATATACTTTTAAACTTAAAATCTGACTATAAATGTGTGAAAATGTTTAAATATATGTTTATTATGTGGAATTGAAACCATTTACTTGTGTTACAAAAGGTTAAAAAAAAATGTTTATTAAAATTTGGGGCATAAAGTTTGGGTTCTTTTAGGGGTTGAAATATGTTGGTGTTTTTTAGGTTAAGAAGTCTGGAAACTGCTTTATGTGCATTCAAGAAAACACATTCATGCATGTGCGGAGGAGAGAATTAAACTGTGTGTGTGTGTGTTTGTGTGTTATTCAGTGCATTCAGAAAGTATTAAGAACCCTTGACTTTTCCACATTTTGTCATGTTACAGCCTTATTCTACAACAGATTATTTTTTGTATATATATTAATATATTTTACATATGGTGCACACCAGTGGAGGCTAGTGGGATGAGCTATAGGAGGATGGGCTCATTGTAATGTCTGGAATGGAATGGAATCACACATGTGGTTTACATATGTTTGATCTGTTTGATACCGTTCCATTCATTCCATTCCAGCCATTTCAATGAGCCCATCCTCCTACAGTGCCTCCCACCAGCCTCCACTGGTGCACACACAACAGCAGGCATCCAACCAACATCACATGGAGCACATTTCTTTAATTATGCAGGAAGTTGGTCTGCTACATTCTTCCTCTTATTTATGACATGTGGTGGCCATTTCTCCATCCAAACAGTCCGACAGAGGGAAGCCCCCAGTTTGTTAGCTACACATTTATTCAGAGTCATAATTCTTTGTAACATTAACGTTCAATTATATTGGCTGGGGGGCACAATTAGTGAGGAATTTCAACCACTAGTAGATGGGCGGAAAACAGTGATCCACTGTGAAAAGAGAATAGTTAACTGGTAAGAAGTTAAACCTTCACTATATTTTGGGACATCACACTTTTTTTTTACAGTTCACAATTTACCTGGTGTTAACTTAGAAAGTACATGGTAAAATGTTGAGTATACAATAATAATTAATGAATGACTACTCTTTAGTCTCTTTGGAATCCTAGACCAAGAGCCACTATTTACCGTTTGCTACAGTACCTGCCATTTTAATTGGAATAGTTTTGTCGTAGTTCAGAGAAGTCGGCAGTGCTGATTTTAATGACCTGGGGATATATAAACACCATAGAGTAGACCATACTCTGCATGAGTTACAGTGCTTTCTGTGTTATGGACTGGTATAGAGCTCATCTTGCAGTTTTGGAGCATTGAGACATGCTCCCAGGATGCTTGAACGTCGCTGTGTAATCGTATATCTTTTTTTTCTTCCTACGACTAAGTTGCCAGCTTGAGTAGTATGGGTTGCTGACCAGACACGCTGAGGCCTATCTAGTTACCCCGGCGTGCAAGCGTGTGTGTGTATGTGTGTATCTGTTGAGTGGAAAATGGCCTCTAAAGCTCCTCTACTCACCTTTCGCAGTGGCAACATTTAGCACGGTGCACCCTTCTCCACCTCCTCCTCCCACTCACCCCCCCTCCTCCCACTCACCCCCCTCCACCCCCCCCACCCCATCCTCACCCATATTTCCAGGTCCAATACAGGTGTTTTTTTTCTCAATATCAACTAATTTGTGGGTAACAATTAAGTACCTTACTGTGATTGTTTTAAACAAATAAAATGATCAAAAAGAAACAAAAATAGCTTCTTAGCAAAGATTATTTCCTCAAGCAAGAATTGACGTCAGACTGTCTGGGAGGGGTCTGAGTGGGGAGGGGAAAACTGAAAACTAGCTGTTATTGGTAGAGGGGTTTGGAACTCTTTCTTATTGGTCTATTAACTAATTTACCAGCTCTTACACTAAAGGGGTATTATCATAATTTTCACTATTTCACAGTATTATTCCAAACTCATAGTGTGGAAATAAATACAAAACATAGAAAAATCACATTTTTGACTGCACTGGGCCTTTATTAAGTTTTCACAACCTGTTTTAGGAGCGATAGAAAGATAAAGTGATTTTACAGGAGTAATGCCCTTCAACAGATGGTCAGACATGACCAGGAATAGAGGGGTAGCAGGGTGGGGGATGGAGTGTGTGTGTGTGTGTGGAGGGGGGGGTCTGGTAAGGGGGGCTCAATGTGACAAAATGCAAAGTGGAATTTGCCAGCCCCTTCAATCCAGAATTGGCCCACAGAAAGAGCATGCGAGAGGCGCGATGGCATGTCCTTGGCGGTCCGGGCAAGCTTGGGTGACAGCTGCAATGTTTATAGGCCGGCTTCGATGACAGTCAGGAGGGGATGGCTAGGCTCTTTTCAGACAGGAATTAGGTTTGTCATCAGATTCTAAAATCTGTCTGATTTATTACATTTCCACTCCTGTTTTCTCCTCTACCCCCTTGAACCCTCGCTGGGGAGGGGGGTGACATTTACTGGAATTTGTTGTTGTTTGTCTACTTCTTACTTTCACCAGGATGATCAATTTCTCCCCTCAGAACACTCTGTTGTTTGTCAGGTGCAGAAATGGGAGTAAGTATGGGGTGACATTTTGCTTGATTGAACACTACTTGTCTTCTAGTTTTTGTCCAGTGCAATTTCCCAGACTGCTTTGAAGCCAGACTTCAAAGCAGACCTGTTTTTAGATTAACAACCTTAAAGAGCGACTGCCTTTAAAAAGCAACAAATCCCTTTGAGAACGGCCAATGTGGCATCGATATGACTCACAAACAATTATTATAGTGTCAAAATAGACTACAAAGTGTAAATAGGATAATGTTGGTTATAAAGTCAGTCTCGTCTAAAACTGAGCTGGGAACGTCCATGCATCACAATGGTTAAATGAAGGTTGAGTTTTGATTTGACGATGTCAATTTACCCACTAACATGGGGTGAACAGCTGCAGTGATTGCTCTCTATCCAAAAGTATAGACAATGAGACAGACCGTCCCAGCAGCTCCGACTGTTTACAACACATCTTGCATTTTTTTACTTGAGAAATACGGCACCAAACACCTTAGTTAGATGTAAAATTGCGCAACTAAAACATCCTTGGCAAAAACGTGAAAATTATTTACAGATTTCTTGAGTTATCTTAGATTAATTCTGGGGATTTTGAAGAAGTGAAATAGGCTTCTGCATCTACAGTGTCGCAAACACCATAACCAAAATGTGGAATCGGTCAGGAAACACACCTCCAAGACTGAAATCTTGTTTTTCTAATGAGTAACAGAAAAACAAACATGCCGATCGGTGTTCAGTGGCTCTTTAATCTAAAAACAAATGTCTGTTTTCCTCCTTGATCTAACCATCACGACCACAATGAACTGAGATTACTCTCCCAAAACCTAATATCAGGTTAAATGAAATGTGATGTCACTCTTATTAAGTATTCAGAATAGTTTGGTGGAGGGAAATAAGTCATTTTACTTCCCTGAGCCTTGAGGTTTATATTGAATGGTGAGGTAGTAATGTACTCCAAAAGGATTGATTACCTATAGGCTATGCCATTACATTGTTACAAATGTAAAGGTTAATTTAACATTTAGAAGCGAGAGAGATCTCTGTTGCTAAATCAAACAAATAAAATTCAGTGATTCAGGAAACGGTGGAGGAAAATTCTACTTCAGGTAAAAAAAATAATCAGAATGAAGCAACGGTTCTGTTTCATGTCAACCTCTAACCCAGTCTATGTTTCCATGCCAACGTTTAAACCCCGGTGCAGACTGAAGGCACAGCCTGGGTTTGAACCCCAATGCATGCTGGTCCCCTGACAGTCTCTCCATCCAGGTAAGACTTGGAGAAACTCCACCTCCCTCCCTCACTCCCTTCCTCCCTATTATTCAGGGGCAGAGAAAGACTAATATTTGTCAGCAGAGGTCATTGAATTAAAAGTTAAACTCTACAGGATCGGTTGGTCCCCCGCGGTACGGTTGAGCTAATGTAGGCTAATGCGATTAGCATGAGGTTGTAAGTAAGAAGAACATTTCCCAGAACATAGACATATCTGATATTGGCAGGAAGCTTAAATTCTTGTTAATCTAACTGCACTGTCCAATTTACATGAGCTATTACAGAGAAAGAATACCATGCTATCGTTTTAGGAGAGTGCACAGTTATGAACTTGAAAAGTTATTAATAAACCAATTAGACACATTTGGGCAGTCTTTGATACTAAATGTTGAACATAAATACAATGGTTCATTGGATCAGTCTAAAACTTTGCACATACACTGCTTCCATCTAGTGGCCAAAATCTAAATTGCGCATGGACTGGAATAACACATTATGGCCTTTCTCTTGCATTTCAAAGATAGAAAAAACTAATGTTTTTTCAGATCTAATGTGTTATATTCTCCTTCATTCATTTCACATTTCTACAAACTTCAAAGTGTTTCCTTTCAAACTGTATCAAGAATATGCATATTCTTGCTTCAGGTCCTGAGCTACAGGCAGTTTGATTTGAGGATGTCATTTTAGGCGAAAATGGGAAAAAAGGGGGGGATCCTTAAGAGGTTTTTAAGCAGCATGTCAGAGTTTCCCTTTCGAGAGCTCGACCTGGAGTGAGTAAGAGACGTTTATGACACCTTCCGAGGTCTTTTAGAACTGCCGGCCAGTCTTTTTATTTAACTAGGCAAGTCAAGTCAGTTGAGAACAAATTCTTATTAACAATGACGTCCTACCCCCAGGCCAAACGCTCCCCTAACCCGGACAACGCTGGGCCAATTGTGCGCCACCCTATGGGACTCTCGATCACAGCCAGTTGTGACACAGCCTGGGAACAAACCAGGGTCTGTAGTGATGCCTCTAGCACTGCAATACAGTGCCTTAGACCACTGCGCCACTTGTGAGGCCCCATCCAGATGTCCAGGCGTCCAGACCAACAAGCCATAAAAGTTTCTCAGTTTTAAAACACGCCACATGCAGATGACCTCAGGTAAAGGTTCTGACGGGCTCTTTTCATTGGCCCCGATCCTCCTCTGGGTAAGCCAATTATTGAAGAGATTTTATGGGCTCCCGAGTGGTGCAGTGGTCTAAGGCATCTCAGTGCTAGAGGCATCTGTAACGCTCCGGGTGTCGTGGGTGTGGAGTCAGACGCAGGAAACAGAGAGTGCAATACTGTGCTCTTTAATGCACTCACGCAACACTGGGTGCTCAAAACCAAATGCCCCAAACACGGGGGACGAAAACAGTACAGCCGAATACACGACCAGGAACAAACATGTTCCTCTACTACATAACCGAAGGTCACAATAATTAATCCCGCACAAAGAAACAGGCGGGCCGGCTGTCTAATAAAGCCCAACTAATGACTCACTAACAGGTGCTAACAATAAACATACAAGGAGGGGGAGGAAAGACAATCAGTGGCAGCTAATAGGCCGGGGACGACGACCACCGAGCGCCACCCGACCGGGAAGGGGAGCCTCCCTCGGTCGGACTAGTGACAGCGTCACTACAGACCCTGATTCGATTCCAGGCAGTATGACAACTGGCTGTGATTGGGAGTCCCAAAGGGTGGCGCACAATTGGCCCAGCGTCGTCCGGGTTAGGGTTTGGCTGGGGTAGGCCGTCATTGTAAATAGGAATTCATTGTTAACTGACTTGCCTGGTAAAATAAAGAAATACACGTCTAAGGTCTCTTCTGACAACCAGTTAATAGAGAGATTACACGTTAAAGATCTTGCCTGACAGCCCATTGAAGAAGAGATTACACGTTAAAGATCTTGCCTGACAGCCCATTAAAGAAGAGATTACACGTTAAAGATCTTGCCTGACAGCCCATTGAAGAAGAGATTACACGTTAAAGATCTTGCCTGACAGCCCATTGAAGAAGAGATTACACGTTAAAGATCTTGCCTGACAGCCCATTGAAGAAGAGATTACACGTTAAAGATCTTGCCTGACAGCCCATTGAAGAAGAGATTACACGTTAAAGATCTTGCTTGACAGCCCATTAAAGAAGAGATTACACGTTAAAGATCTTGCCTGACAGCCCATTAAAGAAGAGATTACACGTTAAAGATCTTGCCTGACAGCCCATTGAAGAAGAGATTACACGTTAAAGATCTTGCCTGACAGCCCATTGAAGAAGAGATTACACGTTAAAGATCTTGCCTGACAGCCCATTGAAGAAGAGATTACACGTTAAAGATCTTGCCTGACAGCCCATTGAAGAAGAGATTACACGTTAAAGATCTTGCCTGACAGCCCATTGAAGAAGAGATTACACGTTAAAGATCTTGCCTGACAGCCCATTAAAGAAGAGATTACACGTTAAAGATCTTGCCTGACAGCCCATTAAAGAAGAGATTACACGTTAAAGATCTTGCCTGACAGCCCATTGAAGAAGAGATTACACGTTAAAGATCTTGCCTGACAGCCCATTGAAGAAGAGATTACACGTTAAAGATCTTGCCTGACAGCCCATTAAAGAAGAGATTACACGTTAAAGATCTTGCCTGACAGCCCATTAAAGAAGAGATTACACATTAAAGATCTTGCCTGACAGCCCATTAAAGAAGAGATTACACGTTAAAGATCTTGCCTGACAGCCCATTAAAGAAGAGATTACACGTTAAAGATCTTGCCTGACAGCCCATTGA